>NC_048225.1:57594450-57665194 GCF_002007445.2 Ailuropoda melanoleuca
TTTTTTTTCTACTTCTGGGCATGAAGGACAACAAGCAAGATTAATATTTGCTGAGCAATGACTGCTCATTCTATGGCATCTATTGAAACAACCAGAAATAATCTTTTAAAACAGAAGGGAACATATTTTATTTTATTTTTTTAGTTTTATTTTTTATAATAATTTTTATTATGTTAGTCACCATACAGTACATCCCAACTATTTGACATAAAGTTCCATGATTCATTACTTGCGTCTAACACCCAGTGCACCATGTGATACGTGCCCTCCTTAATACCCATCACTGGCCTATCCAAATCCCCCACCCTCCTCCCTTCTAAAGCCCTCAGTTTGTGGGAATGAACCACGAGAGACTATGGACTCTGGGAAACAAACAGAAGGGAACATATTTTAGATGTCACATTCTGCCTCAGGGATCCCTTCCTCTTCATGATGCTGGTTGGGGTGGAGTTACGGTCACTCAGCAACTTCTCCTTTTCTTGCCATCTGTCCTGTAAGTCTCCTGCTGGGGACCCAGATAGCAGTCATCACTCAAGGCTGAAAACATCTGTCCACACACCCTAAGCTTCGGTATGACTCAGCATGACTCAGCATGGCTGTCCTGGGGCCGGATCCTGCCCTCCTAGAAGGCTATGCAGACCAAGAAGATAGGGACCAGGGCATTGACTCAGTCTGGGGCCCTGGCAGAAATGTCTATGTTTGCACTTTAGGAAGGCAGCAGTGGAGGNTCTATGTTTGCACTTTGGGAAGGCAGCAGTGGAGGCTAAGACAAAAATGGAATATGAATTAATGGAAAATTGAAGTTTATTTAATCAAAGACAAGGAGGCTGGAGGGGATAGAGGAGACTGGGCTTGTAGAAAGTACAGCCATCCAGTAAATGTTTCTGGAGTACCTACTATGTGCTAGACACTAATTTCAGTCCTTGAATTATAAATGAGGCATGCATCTTGCCTTTTAGGAGTCCTAGTCAAAAACAATAGTTAAATATAATAAAATATTATACTATTTTCTATACTTAATAGAGTTATTATGCGGGGATTATGACTCTTTAGGTGTGGTTCCTTTTTGGGAGTAAGTAATGGACTAAAATATTTTATAAAATTAAGGAAATGTAAGATGGGCCTTGAGAGATGAACATGGATTTGTTTTGTTTTGTTTTGTTTTTTTGTTTTTTTGTTTTTTGTTTGTTTTTTTGATGGTGAATACCTGCTGCCATCCCCCTTCAGGCAAGGTGCATGGAACTAGCTAAAATACAATGAGACAGTAATTTCGTCTTAGAGAAGAGTCCCAGTGATGTACAGTCAGGGAAGGAGACTTCTTCACTCATTACAATGGCTCTCCCTTCTTCCCCTGTTCTACATTGTAAGCTTAAGTTCACTCGGGTCAGGAAATCACATAAAGGAACAGCGTGTCAGGTGGGGTCTGCAACCCTAATAAAAGTAGGGCAGTCAATGTTTTAGCTAAATGTTGCTGTAAAGAATTGAGAAGAACTCAATGACGCCAATGCCACCTACTTCTTAGATAACCTTGGGCAATTTGCTTAATGTCTCCATGTCTCTGAACTGTAAGATGATAATATGCCTTAGCTCATAAGGCTGTTATGAGGATTAATTTAGTTCATGGTGTAGAGATAGGAACATAGTGTGTTCACTTAGTATTATCTGTTGTTATAATGTTATGATAAGTATATACATTAAACCATTAGGGTCACATCTTACTTTCAAAGGATGATTAGAAACACAGATACTTGGAAGCTATTTTTCCTTCCTTCCTTTCTTTCTTCCTTCCTTCCTTCCTTCCTTATTTCCTTCCTTCCTTTTTCTTTTCTTTTCTTTTACCTTTATTTTTTAATAAAATTTTGTATATTTATTATAAAATTGTGTATATATGAGATGATTTGCTATACATGAACACAGATGAACGATTACTACAGTCAAGCTAATTAACATCTTTTCCTCAGAGTTACCTTTGTGTGTGTGTGCGTTTGTGTGTGTGTGTGTGTGTGTGTGTGATGAGAACACCTGAAATCTACTCTGAGCAAATTACCAGTATTCAATACTGTATCACTAACTGTATACATCATGCTATACATTAGATCTCCAGATTTCTTCATCTAATATAACTGCAACTTTGTACCCTTTGACCAACATCTCCCCATTTCCTTCCCCCCCACCCCAGCCCAGTAACCACTGTTCTACTGTACTTCTATATATTCAACTGTTTTAAGATTCCACATATAAGTGAGATCATGCAATTTCTTCTTTTATGACTTCTTGATTTTCAATTTTGGCAACAGATTCAATTTATTTTGAAACACCCTTCAGAACTCCCCAAACAAATCTATTGAGATATTTAGACAATAGGCCAACATGTTGCAACCTCTGGTCTACCTTCTCTCTCTCTGACCCTCCCATTCACCCATTCCCTTTACTCTCTGTCCCTGTCATACTTCGTCCCCCCTAGTCCTCCTTGGACCAGTGAGTGTCTCCCCAGGCAATGGAAGACCTTAAGTGAAAAAACACTGAAGGCTGATTTTTGAGAGAGAAAAAGTAGGAAAGCTTAGCCCAACACAGATGCTATAGGGACTTTTAAAGGACTAATACTGAGTTCTTCTCTCCTGCCTACAGATGAGAAAGACAATGTGAAGCCCAAACTGATTTTGGAGAAGCTAACATATAGAACAGGTCTTGGTCTGGTAACATTTGGGAAGATTCTTGTCATTCTCTGTAAAGGGAGGCACAGGAAGCTCGCAGAGAGTCTCATTGTTTGTATTCCTAAATCATCACCACAGCACTAACCCTAACATGGTTTAGTGTCTTCAGTGCTTGGCACTAGTTAGAATGTCACACAGACTTGTTTGGGGCAGTGAGGTTCCAGGTTACTGCAGGGCAAAGAGAGAGGCAGTGGGCTAGGCCTGAGGAGTAATGGAAGAATCTAATAGGGTAGTTCAACACTGTCTTCCTTAACCAAACTTGCAGCTTGGCCAAGGGGTCAAGTGGTCAATTGGGCAGATACGGGTCTCCAGTATTCTCAGGGAGCTACCTATAACCTATAACCTGACAATCTCTGTAATCCAAGCTATGGCCTCTTTTTATTCTCATCTTGTTTCAAATTTTTTCTTTATTTTTTCTCTCTTTCAAACTTTCCTAAGGAGAGGCAACCATATTGAAGATGTATGGTATGCACCCCTGGCTTAAACCTCGATCTCTAATCTCCGAGTTGTGGAAGTGGGAGGCGGGGTTCAGGAGCACCCATGTGTGTTTCTTGAGTCCACAGTGGACGTCTGTATAGGTATTTTGCTGTGGAAGGGGCACGGGCCTCCAGGGCAGCAGAACTGGGCCTATATCTAGCCTTACCTCTTACTGGCTCAGTGAGCTGGGACCATTATCTTATCTCTTTGTCTGTTTATCCCCCACACCTAAAGAAAGGCAGTCTAATGTAGACAGTAGGAGAGCCCAGACCACCTGGGTTCAAATCACAAATTGGCTACTTTTTAGCTAAGTGCCTTCAAGACACTATGTTACATTTTCTGTGACTTTTAATTAAGAGACATTAATCCAATTCTGAGTATTGGTGTAAAGACAGACTAAGTTAATCCATATCATGAACTTCAATTATATCTAATATACACTACATACTCAAGAAATATTGCTTATCGTTAGCATGATTTATAATATGTTTTATATACTTGGCAGAACTAACATACTAAATGAGACTATTTAAATATCCTAGAATGGCACCTGACCTAGAGAAAGATTTTGGGGAAGTATTAACTCCCATTCCCTTCTCATTTTGCTTTAGTCTACATTGCCCTTATTTCTTTACATGTCTGTCCTGTGGTTTCTGGTCCCTTAATCAACCTATTTCCTGCTCAACTTCTGGTCAGATTCCTAGTGGACCTCTTATGCTTCACGATCTTGAGCTGTACATGCTCCCAGTGAAGTGAGGGTTTCTTAAACTGAAAAGCTGCTGTCAGCTGGCTTCCTCTGTGCTCTGCAGCTTCAGGTGTTCATCCCTTAATGCTAAGCTCTGGACTTTGACTGCTCTATCTGGGAGGATGGTCTTACTGGGGAAGGGGTGGGCTTCTGTTGTACATCTCAGACCATAGCTAAAAATTAATTATCAGGCTTTGAGGTTGCATCTACATCTTTTTTCTAGAACTTTCCTTTTGCCTTGAGACATCTGGTCCCTAGGGAACCCATAGCTCTGGCCTGAATCTCTGCCACCGGTCCAGACCATGCATATCTCTATTGATCTTCACAATAACCCCATAAGATAGATACGATTATGACCCTTATTTTACAGATGTCAAAACTGAGCTCAGAATAGTCAAGACATTTGTGCCGAGTTGAAGAGATGGGGCATCTTATGTGATAGCAGAATATAAAATGCTGCTGTGCTCTCTGCCTCCCTAGCCCACACCATGCTTGCCCCTGAACTTGCAGTCTATCTCCCCTGAGAGTCCCGGGCTCCACCCAGAGACACCAACCTGACCTGGCCACCTATCTGAGCCCACAGACCTGTAGCCCTTCTGGTCCCTGATAGCTGGCAGCTAGTCCTGCCCTCTCTGTAACCTCTGATAGACACATCTTGCACACCAGCTCTCAAAGCCCTTATGGGGAGCTTGAGTTTGCTGAGTCAAAGTTCATGGAAGTCTAGACCCTAAGAGACTCCTGCACCCAAATTTATAGTCATCGACCTCTCCATCCTTCCTCCTTCATCCACAGGCCATTTCTATGCTCTCCTGGACCCATCCATCTCATGGTCCTCAGCAGTTCAGCAAAGGGCTCATGAATAGTAGATTGAGTCTGACTTGGGTCCAAGAACAAGCATTGCCACTTACATATCTGACCTCAGGCAAATGCCTTGACTCTTTTTAGCTTAGCCTTGTCATCTAAAAACAGGGATAATAACTCTATTACCTTAGAGAGTTGATATGAAGGTGGAAGGAAATAGGACACACTCTCTGCAAAGCAGGAACTTCATTGATTAGACTTTAGAACATAAAAGATCTCAATTTTATGTTCTAAAGTTACAATAAATTTTATCATCCACTAATCCTGTCCTTCTTTTCCCATGATTCTCCTACCTACTCTCTATCTCCTAACTCTGCTTCATTCCCCTTCGTGTGCTGTTCATTAACCTGATTCCTTTTACTACTTACAGTGATTCCATATATTTAGAAGGGGATTTGGGGATAAGCAATTAACAAAAGAGGTTATTTCTTGGAGATCCATGCTTACCAGATGGACCATCTTAGTAGGCTCTGGAGAGGGGAAGGAGGGCAAGGTCAATGACAGGAGCCAAGGAAGGAACACTAAACAACCGGATTCTGGGCCTCCTGGATGCTGAGAGTAGGAACTTGCCATCCAGCCTCTATGTGCTCAGAGGGTCCCTTCATGGGGAACTCCCTTGAGCTAACAGGGGCATAGACTGTGGAAAATAGCTCCTAGATGGAGGTGAGGAGATTCTGATAGGACAGAGTGAAGAGAGGGACTCTGGAGTTGGGGCAGGGGGCTCCCTGTCACATGAACCTTGCTTAGTGTGGACACTGGGTCTCTGTCTTCATATCCTTTGGAGCTCCTAATTTCAAGCCAGACTTCACAAAACCCTAAATTCCTATCCCCTGGATCCCTGAGCGGGGAGCAAGCATTGTGTTTTGCTGTTGTTGTTGTTTTTTGTTTTTGCTGCACTCAGAACTTTTTCTTGCTCTGCTTCCCCATTTGCCTCAATGCATACCCTTGATCATTTGACTGATCTCCCCCAATCAAGAAGTATGGGGAGAATTTCCTTTCATGTGTGTTCATCACTGTTTATATGACAGGGAAGTGGAGAATAAAATATAATGGCACAGGCCTCCACAGGGCTCTGTGAGAATTCATCAAGACCAACCTTCTGCTTAGGATGGGAATCCCCTCAGAAACACCTCTGTCATATCCACACAGTCACGGGTGACACACTTTCTCTCATGGGGAGGAGCTCATGGCTTTTCCACTGGGCCCTTGTTGTTGTCAGATGACTTCATATTTACAAAGTTCTTACATGAATAAAAATCCTTTCATCCTATGTCGCACAGTATAACTCAAATCTGTGTTCCAAAAGATAATTTTTCCACATTGGAGCATTCATACATTTGGTAAACACGAATTGTATGTGCTGTAGCAAGTGCTGGAGGCATCACAGAGAACTGGAAAGCCACAGGCCTTGAATTCACAAAGCCAACAATCTACCCGAAGACAGTGCCCACAGCCACCACTCCTCCCCTTGGTCTACTTGTCCCTGACTTCAGCGAAATGAGCTAAATGGTATGTCATGCCAGGTACTTAGTATAGTGCCCGACACACAAGTAAGCCTTCAATTAATGCCAGTTTTTAAATTATTATTATAGATACAAATGAATTGATGTACAGTATCAAATAAAATGGCTTCCGGCTGTAGCAAGAATGATGCTAGTTAGACACAATAAAAATAGCAAACCCTTTAGAGTACTTAGTATATGAAAGACAACACTTTTAACTCGCATAGATTTCCTCAATATCACCGCACTCTTATGAAGGTGTTAAAACCCCATTTACAGAGAGAACTGAGCCACACCACCCGTACAAGTGCTGAGTTGCCAGGCACATGGGGAGTCCAGCCCCAGAGTCTCTGTTCTTAACCACTGCTCTCCACTGCTTAGGACTTCACTGAAGCAAAGGGTTTGAATCTCTGAAATGGGTTAGTGGGAAGCCTATGTAGGGAGGGTGTCACATTCGTTCCTTAAGCTGTATGGGAATGGAAGGAAGAGGGGCATCCTGTCTTCACAGAGAGCCAGCACACACACACAGCTCGTACTCAGTGGGCCTGGTTAAAGAAGAGATTGTCACTGCGGAATGAGAGGCCCTGAGAGCATCCCGCTCATTGAACAGTATTGGGTTCAAGGCTGCATCTGGTTTAGAAGTTGAGGAAGCTTATGAATTTAATTAACAGAAATTTTGTGTTGGGAGAAGGGCCATTTTCTCTAGTCTGCAGTTTACAGAAGAGAACACTGAAGCTCAGAGAAGAGGGGAGCTTTCTCACTATGATTTAATTTGCCATGGATTGTGCCCAGGCTAGGACTCAAAGCTCCTGACTTGCTCCACTGAGCCCCTTTGCTCATTCGGAGAGAAGGAACAGATGGAATCTGAAATGTCTTGGGTGGTTCCCATGCCAGAGCCAAGGCTGGGCGGGCTACCAGTTATTTCTTTAAAAATAAATACATAATTTAAATATATAAATAAGCAAACACTACTCTGGGACTGGGAGGGAGAGGCGGCCCCTCCTGGTTCCTGGCCCTACAGATAGGGCTATCAGAGCCTCGGCAGGGCCCCCTCCCATGGCTGAGTCAGCCTAGCACAGGGGAGGACAAGCCATGTCATTCTGACCTGGATGCTGAGTGGAAGAGAGGACAAAGGGCTCAGAGTCCACACACCCAGGCTATGACTGTTCTCCCCCCGAAAAAAGAAGCAACACTCAGAAGTCTATGTATACCTCCAGTCCCTTTTGTGTGAACCCAAAGAGCTCTCTTGCTCTAAAAATGGTGGCAAGGCCATCCCATCCAACCTTCATCACACCCCACACGGCATCCTCCCAGGTCCACAAGCCTGTGTTTGCACAATAGTCAGGAATCATCGAGAAATTTACTCTTTCAGTTTTTCCTCTTTCACTTAATTCAACGGCTTAATGGAAAAAACACGTATGGGTTTTCTTTTCTCCACCCCCCCCCCGCAGAAACTGGCGATACACTTAGTTTCACAACTTTGTTGTGTTCGTGTAAATTCACAATAGCTTTCAATTGTTAGTGTCTGGAAAATTACATTATGGCAAATAAGAGGAAGTTGCTATGAATTCAGAAAATAAGAGCTATTATCTCTAAACCTCAGTTTTTTGTCAATAATTAAAACATTATAAAACTAACCAAATGTTGTGATTATATACACACACAGACACACACACACACCACTGCTGCTTTATCCATTCATCTGTCGATGGTCGTCTGGGCTCTTTCCATAGTTTGGCTATTGTGGACATTGCTGCTATAAACATTGGGATGTATGTGCCCCTTACAATCATTATGTTTGTATCCTTTGGATAAATACCTAATAGTTCAATTGTTGGGCCATAGGGTAGCTCTATTTTTTACTTTTTGAGGGGCTTCCATACTGTCTTCCAGAGCGGCTGCACCAGTTTGCATTCCCACCAACAGTGTAAGAGAGTTCCCCTTTCTCCACATCTTCACCAGCATTTGTCGTTTCCTGACTTGTTAGTTTTAGCCATTCTGACTGCTGTGAGGTGGTATCTCATTGTGGTTTTGATTTATGTTTCCTGATGCCGAGTGATGTTGAATATTTTCTCATGTGTCTGTCGGCCATTTGTATGTCTTCTTTGGAGAAATGTCTGTTCATGTCTTCTGTCCATTTCTTGAGTGGATTTTTTCTTGGAGGGGGTGTTGAGTTTGATAAGTTCTTTATAGACTTTGGGTACTAGCCCTTTATCTGATTAGACATTTGCAAATATCTTCTCCCATTCTGTAGGTTACCTTTTAGTTCTGTTGACTGTTTCCTTTGCTGTGCAGAAGCTTTTTATCTTGATGAGGTTCCAATAGTTCATTTTTGCTTTTGTTTCCCTTGCCTTTGAAGAAGTTGTTGCAGGCGAGGTTGAAGAGATTGCTGCCTGTGTTCTCCTTTAGCATTTTGATGGATGCCTGCCTCATGTTTAGGTCTTTCATCCATTTTGAGTTTATTTTAGTGTATGGTATAAGAAAGTGGTCCAGATTCATTCTTCTGCATGTTGCTGTCCCATTTTCCCAACACCATTTCTTGAAGAGACTGCCTTTTTTCCATTAGATATTCTTTCCTACTTTGTCAAAAATTAATTGGCCATAGAGTTGAGGGTCCATTGCTGGGTTCTCTCTTCTGTTCTATTGATCTCTGTGTCTGTTTTTGTGTTAGTACCATATTGCCTTTATGATGTCACTTTTGAATATGTATTTTTAAGCACAGTCGAGGTGTCAGTCTGACCTGGTCTTATTTAATCATCAATACACTATACAGCAAGTATTTATCTCTCTTTTCCAAGGAGTAAAGTATAAGTCAGATATGTAAGGAAATATTTGAATATTATATAGCTTGAATGTTATTTTACTTTTCTTATATAATAATCCAAAAATACAGATACGTATAAACTAAAAAAGGTCCCATTCAAACTTACCTTCTTTTTTTTTTAAGATTTATTTATTTATTTGAGAGGGAGAGAGCACAGGGGTGCAAAGTAGAGGCAGAGGGAGAGAGAAACTTTAGCAGACTCGGCACTGAGTGGAGAGACCCATGTGAGGCTAGATCCCATGACCCTAAGATCACAACATGAGCTGAAAACAAGTCAGGCACTTAAGGGACTGAGCCACCCAAACACCCCAACCCTACCTTCTAATAGCATTCCTCTCCCTAAAGATAACCAGCTTTAGCTTTCTGATATGAGTCCTTCCAAAAATATTTCTGATACCAGGGAGAAAGGTGGTGGGTGAGAGAGAGGAAGTGAAAGAAAGAAGGGTGGAAGTGTGGAGAAAGAGATTTAATATTTGTTTATTTATCTCTTGAAAAAAGTATTTCCATTATATTAAGTTGGAGGTAATATTATCCTTTCTGCAGTCTTAGGATAAATAAAGACAGACTACTATCTAAAATCATTTTGAAAGTCTGATATTTTGAAAATTCAAGCTGATGTTTACTCACCTTTGCTTTACTATTAGATATGGGGAAAGGAGTGTGGACATTTTTTTAGGTGATATAACTGGGAAAAGGGGAAAATGACAGGGGTACCCAGATGTCCCATATCTGCAAGGAGGGGGCTCCCACCTTCAGTCAAAAGACCCCTTCCCTTCAGTGAGGCTCCACCCAGCTTGGCGTCTTAGCTTCATGTGCGGCTCCTTCCCTCTAGTGGTCAAAGCAACAACTGCAGCCTACTTTTCTAAAGAGTTCTTCCGGGTATGTTTAAGAGGATATAATACATGAATACCTGCCATTTGCGTTGACATGGTTGGAAATGGAGGGGATTATGCTGAGTGAAGTGAGTCAAGCAGAGAAAGACAATTATCATATGGTTTCACTCATATGTGGAACATAAGAAATAGTGTGGAGGACCACCGGGGAAGGGAGGGAGAACTGAATGGGAAGACATCAGGGAGGGAGATAAACCATGAGAGATTCTGGACTCCTAGAAACAAACTGAGGGTTACAGAGGGAGGGGGATAAGGAGATGGGGTAACTGGGTGATGGGTATTAAGGAGGGCATGTGATGTGATGAGCACTGGGTGTTATACTCAACTAATGAATCAGTGAACACTACATCAAAAACGAATGATGTACTCTATGCTAGCTAATCGAACATTAAAAAAAGAACCTTCAAAAAAATAATACATTAATATAAGAAAAAATAATATCTTGATTGAAATCATCCATTTTTTGTCATTGCGATTACCACTGACATTCTCAAACTTCACAGTAATCACTCAGATTCTCCTGAGAGTGGGCCACTAGACTGTGGGACATTAAATCGAAGAAGGTACCCTGGAGCTCACTGGTCTAAGCTAAAATAGCTACAGCAGAGTGAACTAAGCAAGTTTACAGATAGTTTCCACAAAGAGTGAAAGGAGTGGACACTTTTCCAGATCAGTGCACAAGGAAAAAGTACTGGATGATAGGTCCCCTATGATAATGAACAAATAGCATAAATCTATACCAATTATTAGTCCAGACAAAAATACAGACTGAGTAGATCAGGCCAAGATGGAGGCAAGAAGGATGAGAGAGATGGTGGGGACAAGAAACAAAAAGCCATTTGATCAGAATGACAGAAAAGGACAGACAGCACTTAACCACAAATGATGGTGACACCAACAGTGCGGATGAGTCTGTGTCTAAAGACAGAGGCACAACACTCGTGGTAGGAGACAGCCACCTGGCAGTCACAGGATTGGGCCATCAGTGTAGAGGATTTCATAAAGACAATCCAAAGAGGAAGCATAAGTGAACGTAAGCTTAAAAGCCAAACTCTGAGGCATTGCAACACAGCTTCCCCATGACTGGGAAGGATGTGGGAAGGTCAAGACCAGACCCATCTGAGCCAACGTGGGGAGGACATGGGCTCATCAGCAAGGGTTCTATCCTAGCGCTGGCCAGGGGGACAGGGTGGAGATAACAGAAGGGAGAGGATCCCGGCAGGGAGAACTAGGGAAGCGGCGAGGATGAAGGAGAAGACCATCGGTGTTAGTCACCATGGGCAAGTCGGTTACAGCATTGCAGAAACTAACACTTTGTCTTAACTCCACTTAGAGATCTGGGTCACGGTTAACATGTCGGATGTAGAAGGGTGCAATAATGGATTTAGGAAACATCTAATGATTCTTTACAATTCGTGAGTGATGATCAGTCTCGGAGAATTTGAGGAAATGGGCAAATTTGGGGGAGTGGACTAAAAATATTTGTCATTTTTGGTGGTTGGAACTGATGGTCATTTTATCTCAGCCCACGAGGTGAGGATTTGAAATGATGTTTAACAGAAAACAGGACAGAAGTAGAAACAAGCAAATAAGCCACAAATCAATACAAATGTGCATCAGAAATATGATTTGCTTCACTAATTTTAGGCAGTTTCTCACACAATTCAGGTTTATTTATTGCTCAGATGTGAATTATCGGTCAGTTCTGCTGGGTGCTCACCTCCACGCAGAGGCAGAGGAATGCTGACTCTTTCCAGCTTTTGAATTCACCATCTCACAGTCTTTTACTTCTCACCACATGAAAGGCAGAGAGGATGATAAGACACCCCTGGCTTGGCTAGGAACAGATGACTGTCTTCAAGTTCCTTCAGTCAGAACCAGCCTCGTGGCCAATGTAATCGCAAGGGCTGATGGGAGAGATAGAGGAGCACGTAGATTCCCGTGATCTGTACTCTCTCTGCCACTGTCGTCATGAGTGATCAGCATGACCTCACATGTCCAAAAGCACCAGGAGTATTGAGTGTAAAATCAAACTCAAAGTAAGCAAGTAGGTATTATGCATAAGCAGTGAGGATGAGACAAGTGCCAAAAGCTCAGCAAACTCCATAATATCGGCTAAATCCAGCTTCTCTTACTTCAAAGTATCTTAGTCCAGAACAAATAACTTCGGCTTTTAGTTAACTCTCTCTTGTCTGTCCCTGGCCATGTGAGCTGATTGTCCTTTCTGTGATCCCAAAGGCTCCTGGTAAATAAGCTGCATTTTCTTATAGCTCATTTCTGCATATATCAGTTTTGTGTTTGTACATCTTTCTCCCTAACTAGACCATACAGCTCTTCAAATTAGGGATTATATTTTGTTCACCTTTATTTCTCTAATACTCACTATAAGACGTGGTACCTATCAGGCACTTAATGAATTTTGGTGAATGGACAATATTAAGTGATTCCTTAGATATTCATTAGATATTTACTGTGATACATACTTAACATGCAGTTTAAGAAAGCAAATAGAGATATCCAGGCATGTTATAGAGGAACAGATACCCATCAACTCAGAGTAGTAGACATCGCTAGATATACTGAACCACTTGCAACAAACAGGCATATTTTCTTACACGTATTATTCATAAATATAGCTGATTGACACAGAGAAACACAATGTAGATTTTACATATACTCTCATAAACACAGTCTTGCCAACCTCCTTCTCCCTTCTGTCAGGGTCACCCATCCTCACTCATCCCCTAGGTGTAATGGTCTGAGTTACCTAACCCTCCACCAAGTCTTCAACAGATAAGCAGGGTCCCATTTAAGGCACGATTGATGGACCGAATATTTTATTTGTTTTCATCAGATGAGAACATGAAGGAGAGAAAATTTTCCCCTCACTTGGACCACAAACTCTGTTTGTATAGACGTATCTGATTAAGTTCCACATTATGTGACTTTGGATACAATACTTAACCTACCAAATAATCTACCTACATCTCAGTCTCTTCATCTGACAATTAGGAATTATCGTGAAATTTACATGACGATCAATTAGATGAAAGAGTGAAGCTCTCAGGGCATCAAGTAGCAACAGTAAGATCTGAATATATAATTGATTTTCTTCTATTATTAGTATACTCTGGACTTATGTGGGCATCCAGGCTCCACATCTAAGCTCTTCGAGCCACTTTAGAGAAATACCTCTATCTCCTACTTACAGTTATGGAGTTGAATCTTAAAGTGTAGTATCTGTGCTTATTATCCCTATTACAATTCATTTTGTTAGTTTTGTTCCCTGGTCCCATATGTCAACAATACTTTTGGATCCAGCTGTTCAGTAGTGATAGCATTTGATAATATGCTGAGAGGCTTGGGTGAGCTATCAGAAGAGGCAGGGCCAGTGAAGGCAACAACAAGGGGATCAGCAAGAAGTCAGATAAAGGGAGTGTCTAGGGAAGATGTCTCCTGAGGGAGCACTCACAAGATAGAGAATGAAGAAAGAAGAATGATAGATCTAATATATTAGATCACAAAGACAGCATGGTACTGGCACAAAAACAGACACATAGACCAATGGAACAGAACAGAGAACCCAGAAATGGACCCTCAGCTCTTTGGGCAGCTAATCTTTGACAAAGCAGGAAAAAACATCCAGTGGAAAAAAGACAGTCTCTTCAGTAAATGGTGCTGGGAAAATTGGACAGCTACATGCAAAAGAATGAAACTTGACCACTCTCTCACACCATACACAAAGATAAACTCCAAATGGATGAAAGACCTCGATGTGAGACAAGAATCCATCAAAATCATCGAGGAGAACATAGGCTGCAACCTCTTTGACCTCGGCCACAGCAAATTCTTTCATGACACATCTCCAAAGGCAAGAGAAACAAAAGATAAAATGAACTTGTGGGATTTCATCAAGATAAAAAGCTTCTGCACAGCCAAGAAACAGTCAAGAAAACTAAGAGGCAGCCCACAGAATGGGAGAAGATATTTGCAAATGATGCTACAGATAAAAGACTTGTATCCAAGATCTACAAAGAACTTCTCAAACTCAATACATGAGAAACAAATAATCAAATCAAAAAATGGGCAGAAGATATGAACAGACACTTTTCCAATGAAGACATACAAATGGCTAACAGACACATAAAATATATTTTTCAGATTTCAGGCAAAAAAGAAAGGGCAAAGAAAGAAATATTGTAACATCTTCATTGCCATGTTTAAAGTATTAAGTGTCTAAAACTATCACCTTTTATTCATAAATCATTGCCAAATTCTGTGTCCCTAAACAGGATGTCTGAAAGCTGTGTGTTGCTTAGATTTTTTGTCCCTTCTCAAGAACTGCTGTGTAGACATGAATATGCAACAAATTAATTCATGGAGAACTCTTAGAATAATTCCTAAAACAGGATGTGTGCTATGACTCTGAGACATTGAAGTCTGTCAACCAAAATGAACAGAATGAAACCTTACAACATTTTGAAAAAAAAAAAAAAGAAAGAAATAGAGGGAAGAAACTATTCCATCAGTTTTGCCGGGTTTCCTGACTTGATTAGCAGAAAAATTTCATCAAGTGAAAAAGCCCCGAGTTCTTTTGTGTGGAGAGGGAAGCAAGGGGAGACGGAAACAAGAGATATCTAAATCTATACTCTGTTTTTACAGAAGAAAAATTTCAGGAGGTGAAGTAGAAATCCAGAAAGAAGAAAAATTAGTATGTCGGTGTTCAGCAGCCACTGGGAAGAGAACAAGGAGTGCTGGGGGATCTGGCTTCAACTGGCTGATAGGAAATTGGTGCCTTGCTATTTGGCCTTTGATCTGTATCAGTTTCCATTTAATAATAAAATCCACTGATATACTGAAGGAAATCGAAGTTTCAAGTGGATGCTTCCTAGAGTTCTATACATTTGCTAGTTTTCCTCACTGAGATTTATTTACTTTTAGAAGAACATCATTTCCAATACGGTTAGATTCAAACAGAGAGATGGGAAGATGAAAAAATAGATCATTCTAGTTATCATTTATATAACACACAAAATGTACTTCCAGCTACACATCTTCCTTCAGATGAACTGTCTTTGACCCAGGCTGTGTTTAGTCACTTATACGGCACTTTCCGAAGTAGTACTTCTTCTCTCTTCACATACAAGATCTGGAAAGCCCCATCTCAGCTCTTTCCTATATCCCTTTTCCCCAAGATCACCAGCATTTCCTCTTACATATGTATTATATATGTATAATAAATACACTTTAATAAAATATTCTATATATTCTATTCCAATATGCATGCTAATACATATATTGGAATACATACACAGAATATATATATATATATAGAGAGAGAGAGAGAATATATACATAGAATATTATATGCTATATATATTCTAATAACACTTTCTGTACATATTCTATTCCAATATATATATTCTAATACAGGTGTAATATTAGAATACATATCTGCTCAAGTCAACTTATAGCTTTATGTAATGATTAAAATTTCATCTAACTCTGAAAAAAGGCACTGAGGATAAAACCAAGCTTCTCTTCCAATAACGGGAAATGAAAAACTCCCAGAGATCTCAAGATTGTGAAATAAAATCTCAAGCCCTACTGTGCATAGAAAATAGGCGAATAATGCTTCTCTGAATTTGCTTGGTCTTGATACTATATATAATGGTGTTCATTAATGGGGGAAACAGAAAGTAGACATAGCTCATGGTAATGTGGACCACATGTGGTGCATGTTTCCCAAACCTGTGGATGAAAGTCAGGCCAATCACAGTAACATAAAACACCAGAACACAGCTAATATGGGAGACACAGGTGTTAAGGGCCTTAGCTCGCTCCTGTCCAGAGGCGATGCCCATAACTGTCTTCAGGATTAAAATATAAGAGAAGAGGATAGTCAGAGCATCTAGGAAGAAAGTCAAAGCAACCAGAATCACTGGGTACACGCGATTAAATGTAATTTCAGCACAGGCGAGTTTCATGACATCTTGGTGGAGGCAAAAGGCATGGGAAAGAACATGGGAACGGCAATATGGGAACCAGTAGAGTGGCACAATTGGGGGCACAAGGGATAAAAAACCTCTCATTAGTACCCCCAATCCTGTCTTCATCACCCGGGAATTGGTAAGAATGGAGTTATATCTCAGAGGGGTGCGGATGGCGATGAATCGGTCATAGGCCATGGCAAGCAAGACACCTGATTCCACAATGGAAAGGGAGTGAATAATATAGGCCTGCAGGAAGCAGGCTCCATGGCTCATCTCCCGGTGATTCATCCATAAGACGCCCATGACAGTAGGCATCGTGGTCAATGTCACCATCAGATCTGTGCCTGCCAGCATGGCAAGGAAATAGTACATGGGTTCATGGAGGCTGTGGTCATCCTTGATGAGGTAAAGGAGAGTGCCATTGCCAAGAAGCACAGAGACGTAGACTGCAAAGAAGGGGATGGAGATCCAGTGATGGGCAGCCTCCAGACCTGGGAAGCCAGTCAGCAAAAAGGGGGCAGCGCTGATATTGGGCCACATAGTATGTCCACAAGTGGAGAGCAAGTTTATGGAAGCTATGAACCCAGAAATCCAGTTTTCAGTGTGCACTACCTCCCAATGGGAATATATTACAACAGCCTCGACCACAATCTTTGTACTCAGGCTAATTAATTGGTATATACATGGTTTTACAACTATTTTCTTACAGAAGAGGAGTAGAGATTTCTAGGCTTATTAATGATGAAGAATCATGGTCTTTTCCCACATTATATATAATATCAGGTTAATGGTTAAAATTTTCTCAATTAAAAAAATTTTTTTCAAAATGTTAGGCCACACTGTTAGATATTATGCTAGAAAATGTTTGAAGCAATAAAGTTTTTAAAAAAGAAGATAAAAATATTTGAGTGGATAACTACATTACTTAGTTACACTGCTTTCTTTTTTTTTTTGGTTGTAAATACATTGATATACTTGAAACATTTAAACTTGATTTAATTTTATATATGCAATCATGATAGAGACATTTTTTGTTGTTATCAGAAAATTTTGTTCCATTTTGAAATTGAATGTCAGCATTTTATGGAATTCTCACAAAAGTCAGAAACCCTTGATTTAAAAAAATGGACAATAGCAGACAATGTCACATTTAACCTAAACCCATTCACAGTTTGCTTGAAGTCCCCCATTAAAAGCTTCAAACCTGCTGTGATACATTTGTCCAAAGGAGGTCTGTGCTATTATGTTTCTCACCCCAGATGGAATATGACCCCTATGCAGGCCTCTGGAAAATCTTTCTATCTTCTCTTGCCTGCATCTAACATCAGAAGGTAAGGAGTCATTCTATATTTCTATTCCTGGCACTCACCCACTACTGTCTTGTTGGAATGGTTACTTTCTTTCTGTCTTATCTGAAGACTTACTTCAGACTCTCCTTCTCAAAAAACTCTTGAAGAGGCCAAGTTGAAGAGTTTATGTTTGTAGAAATCACCTCCCCAGAGTTTCAGCTTTCCAGCCACTTGGGAGATTCTTTGATTTTCCTCCCCTGTCCTCTTTTTCTGAAAGTGGCTGGGCCATTCAACTGGTGTCCCCAGCCAGGCCTCTCGTGCATTTCCCCAAGGGTGTGTTAGGAAAACTGGAAACTCAAAAACCACCCTGATTGGGATGTCAGGGCTTGATTATGTTACCCCAAGATCGTCAACATTGGCATTCCTACTGTCTATCTCAAAGGTCAAGGGAGTCGTATGTGCCTTTGTTACTCCTAGAATTTGTGAATTCTAATCGCATTTTTGTCTTTTTTGTCACTTTGGAGAAATCAGTTCTGATTCATAGGAACCTAATCGGTCTGTGAACAGCAAGGTGAATGAAAGATGTCTTATATTGTATCTTAAAATTACTTCATTTATCATTGCCTATTTTGTGACAGGTTCAGGGTGATGGACATGTTCTTTTCATTAACTAAACTCAAAATCTAGCGGGAACCGGAAAGAAAATATTTGCCATGAATTTATAAAGCACTGTTAAAATGAACATCAGTGAGCTAGGGAGAAGGTATCCCTAGGATCTGGGCAAGGTTCCTGGAATGCTCTTTAAGCTGAGAATTGAAAAATAGAAGAGTAAGGAATATAATATTTTTTCTAAGATAGGGCACTAATTCTATGGAGAGAAATAAATAAAAACCACCCAAAGAATAACATGTGCACTAATCATAGGACAAGGAAAAAAAATGATGACTTTAAACAAAAAATATTTGTATACTAAATTTATACCAAGAGTTATAACATCTCTAAGTTTATGAGAGAAACTTAACACAAAGTGAATCTGTGGTAGCAGATTCTGATCACATAGGGTCTTACAATTCATGTAAGGAGTTTTGACTTTACCCAAAGGACAAGAGTATGAAATAAGTGATGGGCCATCCTTACAATCAGCTAATTAATCATTGTTTAAAGGTCACTTTGCTACGGTATGAGGAGCACATTGGAAAAGAGGTAGAATAAGTGAGAAGAATCAAGACACAGTAATCCGCATGATAAATTGGGTTGGTGTGGATGTGATAGGATGTTATCAGTAGGGTTGATAGAAGTGGACATGCTCCAGTGAAGAATCACTGGGTAGAAACCTTGATCTATCCTTTTCTCTTCCTGGGTAAGAATGCAAAGACCCATGTGTTCTATGAGCTTCTAATAGTGTCAATTGCTTCAGTTTGTTTCTATTGTCTTGTATCTCCTGACCTTTCAGCACATGCTCATACAGGCCTAGCTTTTACTATGAAAATTAACAATCAGGCAAAAAGATGCACATATTAAAAATTGTTTCAATAAATGACTAGCTAATGAATACATTACTGTCTTTTCTTAAAAGCTCAGTGCTACAGCATACCATATTTCCTTTGGTCATTTTAATAGGTCAAACATTATTGGGACTTTTACTCATCCTCAAATTAGCAGAATATTTTTCAAAGATGGATTTTATGCATAATCAGGAATCATTTTGGGGTCAATAACATTCATGTACTTAAAATAATCCAGAAATTTTATATTTGTTTCTTCCCAAACTTTTCTTTTATACATTTTTCTAAAATCTATCAATTTTATGTCTTATATATATATCATACCTATCCAATACATTTATTTTCACTTTAATAATTTTAGCTACTGGTATCTCTCTCTGAAACTGACACAGTATCTTTCTGATTTTCTTGTGTCCCTCTTGCTGAACTACACATACCTGAACATATAAATTGTAAACATATAAATTGTAAACATAACTGAAATCATATCACTCCCTTGCTTAGAACTAATTCAGTAGCTTCTTGTGACTCTCTGGGTAGACACCTAAACCCTTGCCATGGCCAACGGGATGCTACTTATTTAACCACCTTCCCCTCCCCCAGAGCTATCACTTTCTTCATGTCAGCCACATTCCCAGAAGTTTCCATGAACCATCCCACCTATAGCCTCCTCACATACTACTTTCTGCTTAAAACATTCTTATGCCTGTTTGACCAATTAACTTCTAATACACCCTCAGCTCTCAGCTGAAGACACAATCCTCAGGGAACCTTTCCCTTCTCTCAGTCTGGAAGTGATCCTTTTTGGAACCCACATCCTCAAAAGGGTTTGTCCTTCACATGTTGTCGCTAGTTACAGAGATAATTTCAAATGTAGGTTTCTTTGATTTTTTGACCCACTGTGGACTGGATCTAGATAAGACAATATTTTGTATTGGTCTGTTTGCAGTTAAATTGTTTTCGTTCAGCATCATTCCTGTCTCATGCCTTAAAATATTAGCCAAATGGCTGAATATTACTGTTACTACTTTGAAAATAGAATCAATGAGGATTTCTTTAAATCTTTTAATTTTCTCCAAATATTAACTTATTATAAAATAGAATGTGCAAAAAGAAGTTATGCAAAAAATGAGAAATCATAAGAAAAAACCTGGAATCAAGGAGGTCTTCATCATGTGGCCACCAAATCTCAATAAGGTAAATAAAAATGAAATTATTTATATATAGAATTTTAAATTCTATATCTAAAAAGACAAATAGAAATTGGGATATATTTGCAATATAAATGGCTCACTAGGGTTCATTTATAATGAGTTCCCACAAATAAATTAGGAAATGATGAACTCCCTGATAGGAAAATAACAAGAGATATGATCAAAAATTCCAAAGTAAGCCATGAAAATAGATACAACAAATTTTTGATGTGTTTTAGCATAAAAATTAATTGCATACACAGAAAACACAATATCCACATTGTACTTAATTTTCCAGAAAATTAAAAGTGTTTTTATCCCTTACGTAGAGTTTAAAGGCAAGAACACAGAATAACAAGGAAACAAATCAGCACATAAACCCATAACTCATAAGCTTCATAAATGGCGTTGTATCATTTGAAGAAATGGCGAATGCCACAATAGGTTTTAAGACTTAGTGGAATTAGAATTCCATGGCCCTAGGTTCAGAGAAACCTCAGATCTCTACTATCTGCATTTAACTTCCGAATCGATCTTTGGATAAAAGGCGAAGAATGCCATATTGAATTTGCTTGGTCTTGATGCTATAGATGATAGGATTCATTAAAGGAGGAAAGAGGAAGTAGACATAGCTCATTATAATGTGGACCACTGATGGCACATTTTTCCCAAACCTATAGATGAATGACAGACCAATCACAGTGACATAAAAGATGAGGACACAGCTGATGTGGGAGATACAAGTGTTGAGGGCTTTGGTTCTCTCTTCACCGGAGGCTATGCCCATGACAGTCTTAAGAATTAGGATATAGGAGAAAAGGATGATCAGAGAATCTAGGAAGATTGTTAAACAAACCAAAATTACAGGGTAAAGTCTATTGAAAGTTATGTCAGCACAGGCCAGTTTCATGACTTCTTGATGAAGACAGAAAGCATGGGAGAGAACATGAGAGTGGCAATATGGAAATGAAAAGAGACGCAAGATTACAGGGATAATGGATATAAAACCCCTCATGAAAGCTCCCATCCCTAACATTACCACTCGAATATTGGTGAGAATGGAAGTGTATCTCAAGGGATTGTGGATGGCAATAAAACGGTCATAGGCCATGGCAAGTAAGATACCCGATTCCACGACTGAAAGGGAGTGAATGAAGTAGGCCTGCAGGAAGCAGGCTCCGTGGCTTATCTCCCGGTGATTCATCCATAAGACACCCATGACAGTAGGCATCGTGGTCAATGTCACCATCAGATCTGTGCCTGCCAGCATGGCAAGGAAATAGTACATGGGTTCATGGAGGCTGTGGTCATCAGAGTGCCATTGCCAAGAAGCACAGAGACGTAGACTGCAAAGAAGGGGATGGAGATCCAAGGGGATGGAGATCCAGTGATGGGCAGCCTCCAGACCTGGGAAGCCAGTCAGCAAAAAGGGGGCAGCGCTGATATTGGGCCACATAGTATGTCCACAGGTAGAGAGCAGCTTTCTAGAAGCATTGAACTCAGGAGCCCAGAGTTTTTACTGGTATAATACCACAGAAGCCTCAACCACAATCTTCATACTTGGGGATAATTAATTGGTATGATAAATGTAACTCCACAAGTATTTTCCTGCAGAAGAAGAAGAGAGGTTTGCAGGTTATACTTGAGATAGGAATGTTAGTTTTTCCCTAAGTAGAAAAAAATATTCGGTTAATAGTTAAAATTTTCTCAAATTAAATGAAATATTTTCATTAATTTTTCTCACAACATCAGGTCCTATATGGTGTGTATGCTTAAAATTTTTTCCATGGGGTGCCTGGGTGGCACAGCGGTTAAGCGTCTGCCTTCGGCTCAGGGCGTGATCCCGGCGTTATGGGATCGAGCCCCACATCAGGCTCCTCTGCTATGAGCCTGCTTCTTCCTCTCCCACTCCCCCTGCTTGTGTTCCCTCTCTAGCTGGCTGTCTCTATCTCTGTCAAATAAATAAAATCTTTAAAAAAAAAATTTTTTTTTCCAGGAGCAGTGTATAACAACAAATAAGGTAAATAAGTACAAGTGAGTAATAATCTTTCTTAGTGGATTTGTTGCCATGATTGCTAAGCTTTTGGGCACACTTAACTTTGATCTTGCTTCTATTTTCTATAGTCATAATAAATACTTAGTTTTCAGTTAGAAAAACTTGCCTTTGTTTTTGAAATTGAATGGTGCTGTTTTATGGAACACAGACCACCACCATCACTTCCAATTGCTTTGTTCCTCCAACAATTAGTGACCCCTTTTTAGAGGTTGGCTACCAGAAGCAGGGGCCATAGGCCAGCCACAAATAACAAGTACAGGGACTTGTTAGACATGTGGTCTTAGATTCCACCTCTAACCCCCGAACCAAAATTTGCCTTTGATCACGATCCCCAAGTGATTCAGGCGTACCGTAATATCTGAGAATCACTGCTCTAAACAGTTCATATCTATTCCATCTTTGGAGATACATGTTTTTGGATTTGTCCACCTGGGCGGTTTCTTTGTTCCTGCCAGACATCCTCGTGTAATTTTTTTCATAGCTGCTTTATTCACTGGCTCTTGAATGCTCAGATTCTTTCTCTATGTCTCCTCTTAACTCTTAGCTCCTTTTCCTTCAATACTTCCCTTCTGATAAGCTGTTGCTCGTGTGACTGGTCACATTACAATGTCCCTACAGCCTGAAGACGTCAGTCATCTCTACTACTCCCATGTTCTTAGTGGCATCCAGCCCAAATAAAGAGCCTGTTACCTTTTATGCTGTAGTCCCACTTCACCACCAATTCAGAAGCAGACGCTTCTTGACAACATGTCCCTAATATCAGAAATAAACCAGAATCAGGACAATTCACAAAGAATGTAACTCTTATGTAAGAAAATGCTCTGAAGTCACATCTGTATGGGCATGGCACTCGCTGAGACAGAAATCACCAACTCTAGGAGCTCCCTAAAACTAAAGTATATCAAGTCATATAGGGGTTTAAATTAGTATTACTATACAAATGTTGTTCTATCCCTGAAAGTGGCCTGAGGTTTAAAAATGGGATGAGAAAACAACATGTCAGAGGAAGAGAAAGGTAGCTGGGAGAGGTAGTGAATTAGAGATATCTATTCTAAAGGGGAAAATAGCAAAAACAAACCAAAACAAAACAAAAGCAAAAAACAAACCGTAAGATCCTGAATTTATTTAATTTATTAAATAAAAGGAATTTGGAATGATTCAACTGTATTTCCAGAACGTAAGCTTCTCCTTAAAAATTAATCAGGTCTTTTCAGAGACTGGTAATAAAATGTCCAAAACCAAAAAGGACAGAAGCTTTTACTATTTTTATGAGCAGAAAAATGTTTGAGAAATAGGAAGCTGTATTTTCCTCTATAGCTAGGCTTGTATCAGAAAAATAACAAGATACAGGGAAGGCTATAATACCTCTAAGAATGTAAAACCAGGACATGTTCCTAAGCCTTTGGAATAAAGGGAAACCCTGTCCAGGATGAAAAGAGAACCCTGATATTTGTCCAGGAGCATGTGTGGGGGGCTTCCAGGAGTACAAGATACTGTCATCAAACTGAGGCCACTATAGACAGTTTCTTCAGGGCTGGGACCATACTGCATGCATCCTCCCAAGCCTACATTAGGTAGCAATTTTCCATAAACATGGCTTGGCTATATATGGGTTTATTTATTGGCAGGTGTTGAGAAAATTACATCAGGCACACAAGAATTAATTCGTCTAGGTGGAGAGAGGCAGCTCCCAACTCAGAGCATGTTTTTTCTTTAGTGACTTCCTAAAGTTCTGGGGGAATTGTCTTATCACTATCTGATGAACTGTCCCCAAAGGATGCTGTACACCTGAAGGTGTGGACAGCCAGTAGAAGCACCATCCCTCAGTCTCATCTGGGACAAGTAGAAAGATTACAATTTTGAATGTGCAGAGAATTAGTAAGCGCACACCACACGACCACCACTATGTTGATTGCTAAGAAAACTATTTCATAAGCACAGTATCTATCTTGAAGAATCTCACAATACACACCAGCAGAGCTTATAATTGGGCTTGATCACTGTGCAATTTTATGCAAAGCATTGTCAATGAATGTCTCAACAGGGTCCCTAATGCTGAAAACATCCAGATAATATACCTACCTGATTTTCATGTTATGATGTTTTTCTAGGTAAACAGGATTCCTAGACTTGTAACAACACATACACACACACACACACACACACGCAACACATACACACACACATAGACATCAATAGGAACTGACCAAACTGCTCAGTCTGAGAGCACAACTTGACTCTCAGTGGATATGGGGGAAGGAAAGAAGCAGAGGGGGCTTGGGTATACGAAGAAAGAAAGGATAAGAAAGATATATGGACCTCAAAAGGAAATAGTGAAAAATGAATCCATCACAAAGTCCAAATGCACAGGTGACCAGAGAGGAGAGCGTTTATCCTGCCCCACCCCTACCTGCTCTTCTCATCTGCTCCATTTCCTCCCAAATGGAATGAGGGATACGCCGTATAGGTACAAGACTGATCGACCAGAAATAGAGTCTCAGGTTTTCTATTTTTCCTAGAGAGTCTCACGTGCCCTTCCGAAGACAGCAGTTGCTAAAGTGTAGACACACGCATGGGTGCGCACGCGTGCTGTTGGGATCTAATAAAAACTATAAACTTCTGCCTAGAAAAATGGATAAAAGCACACAATGTCACAATTTAGGGCACTCATGGTTATGGTGATGCCAACCCAAGGGTTACAGATTAGAAACGCCAAATCTAGCATAGTTTCTTTAATACACTTATGGAAAAAAAGGAAGAAGTCTGTGCTGTAGATGTCTTTCACCTCAGCTGGAATCTTCCCTCTATGCAGCCCTCTGGAAAAATTTATTAAATGCTTCTTTTGACTGCATATAACATCAGAAAGGAAAAAGTCATTCCGTATTTCTGTTCCTGGCACTCACCCACGCCAGTCTTGCTGCTGTAACAGGGACTTGCTCCTGCCCTATTTGAAGACCAGGTTTAGATGCTTCCCTCACATAGCTCCCTCAGGAAGCCCCATTAGAAAGCTGATGTATGTAGGAATCACTTCCCCATAGTTAGCTTTACAGCCACTCAGGAGACCCCTCGATCTCTCTTCCAGAACTCTTTCCTCTTTCTGGGAGTAGCTGGGCCACTTAAACAGTGTCTTCAGGTCATTCATGCATTTCGCAAAGGATGTGGGAGGAAAACTGGAAACTCAGATGCCAGCAGAGATGGAATATCAGAACTTGCTTATATGATCCCCCCTTCGAATCCTCAGCATCAGGGTTTAAGAAACCCATGCATGTCCTTCTTGTTGTCTACCTTCAATGCCACAAGTATACCAGTTTCTCTCAGGGACCACATGTACCATTGTTGATCCTAGAGCTTATGAATTCCAATTGCATTTTTTCTTTTCTGCTCCTTTGGGGAAATAAGTTCTGATTCAGAGGAACATGAGTGAATTTCTTAATAGCCATGTGTATGGGGACAGTCAACTTTTTGTCTTAAAAATTACCTTATTTTTAGATCATTAGCCTCTTTGTGTCAGCTTCACAATGAACACATCGGAATATGGTGGGTCCCAGGATGAAAATATTAACCATAAATTTTATTTTCTTTTTTTTACCATAAATTTTCATAGTACTATCATTACTGCATAGATGATAGCATGCTAAGAGAAGCACATAGGGAATATCTTTGGGATCAGGGAAAACTTCCCAGAGGAAATGTGATTTCAGCTGAGGATTGAACAAGGAGGAAGGTAAGGAACATAGTAGTTGTAAATAGGATAGAGTTTAGTTCCAAACAGAGAGGAAAAAAGTGCATAGGCCAAAGGCAAGAAATAAATACGGTGAATTCAGATAAAAAGAATTTTAGTATAGCTTAAAAAAACTTGTGGGAAAATCTGACACAAAATGAATCTGTGGTAGCAGGTTCTAATCATGTAGGGTCTTACAAATCATGTAAGGAGTTTTGACTTCACCCTAAGAGCAATGAGTGTGAAGTAAGGGGGAGGGGATCACAATCACATAATCCCGTTACAAGTTTACTTTGGTGAAAGCTTGAAGGACACATTGAAAAGGTGGAAGAGTGACTGAGGAGTGTGTAGGATACAACTGTAATAATCCAGGAGACAAATACTGTTGGCGTGGATGAGATCAGATGCTGTTGGTAGGGTAGCATAGAAGTGGACGGGAGAAAGAATCCATGATTTACAATGAGAAGTTGACTGAAGATGGTAGATTAAGGAGACAGAACAGTGGAAGATACCCTCATCTCTGATTTTATCTGCGTGGAGAGCGTCTCCATTTATTAATACAGGGATCACAGAAGACACTGACTTTACTAGGTAATCAGGAATTGTTGTTTGACTCCTGTGCACTTTACATGCTGGATCTGGAAGAAAGAATGAAGAGAATCATTCAGGTTAGGGCCTTGTGTGTCTGTTAGCAGTTGTGTAGAAATGCCTCCTAGCTAGTTATGTATGTGCGTCTTGAGTTCAGAAAACAAATATGAGAGCAGGGGGAGGGACTTGAGAACAATCAATAATTAGATCAGATTACATTAGATTGGAAACTTTGTTTCAAATTACTGGAATTCATAGCTAAGAGCAGGAGCCCTGGAGTATGAGTACGAGCCCAGCCCTACCTACAGGTTCTGTGTCTTTACATACTTAACACTGAGGCTCCTTCATCTGTAAGAAGGGGATGATGGATTCATTGAAAAGATTGTCGCAAACATTAAATACTCCTAAGAATGAGGTAACAATAGTGTAAGTTAACTTATGTATATATTGGCACAAGGCCTGGAAAATGTTAAGATCTACATTGTTTTGCTTTGTTTTGTTAAGTTTTCTCAGAAGAGTATAAAAGAATGAAATGTCTAGGATTAATTTAAAATAAGCCAAAACACACAATCAAACACACAAAACACATAGGATACTGGCATAAGAGTTTCCAAGAACTGAAGATAAAACTAAGTTGTCAAGGTAAATGAGGACAAGAAGGAATCAAAAATACAAGTGTCAAAGGACTGGATGTCCTGGTGACCTCGTAGGGGAAGCTACGTTGTTTGGGAATGACCGAGGGAAAAGCGTGAAGGCACATCATCATTTCCAAAGGCTGTTTAAAACTTGCAATTTTGGGGGTGCCTGGGTGGCTCAGTAGTTAAGCGTCTGCCTTTGGCTCAGGGTGTGATCCCGGCGTTCTGGGATCGAGCCCCGCATCAGGCTTCATCAGTTGGGAGCCTGATTCTTCCTCTGCCCCTCCCCCTGCTTGTGTTCCTTCTCTCGCTGGCTGTCTCTCTGTCTGTCAAATAAATAAATAAAATCTTTAAAAAAAAATAAAAAAATAAAACTTACAATTTTTAATTAAGTTATACATAACTAAAAATCATTGAATGCTACATCAAAAACTAATTATGTACTATACAGTGGCTAACTGAAACTAATAAAAATAAATAAATAAATATATAAACCTATTCCCAGGGAAAAAATAAAAATAAAACTTACAATTTTTATTCATATTAACTATGTATTTCATCATGTGAAAGAATCATCATATATTAAATGGCTTCCTACTGGCTCAAAATTCTTCCCTTCTATTTTAGTGCTGATGGGTCGAAAACTTCAGATGTCTGGCTTTGCCAGTACAATGATATTAATATAATTAGCAGGACATATGAATGCCAATAGCATGCATTTTATTATTCTTAATTAATAAGGCTCAGAGATTTAATGACTTGTTCAACATCACAAAGGTTGTACGTGAAGGAGACAAAAGTAGACAGCTTTTTTCTTCCACGACTACATTCTTTCTACCATACTGTGCTTTTTTTAAAACAAATTTTCCATATTTCTTAAGAATAAATTGAAGCAAGTAAATTTACTATAGTCAAAGGTATAACATGATTATAGTTTTAGCCTTTTTAAATGTAATAGTATATTCCATATATCTAGGTAAACTCTATGCATTTTATTTGGGGAAGTTTGAGAACAGAGTATATATTATAAAAGATAGAATATAATTTTATAGATAATAAGATGGTATAATAAAATTGGTAACTATATTTTCATGAAATCTTAAATTTTTAAGATGCTTTTGGATGTATATAGATAGAGGATAAAAAAATAAAGATCATGCCTGTTATATCTTCTTTAAATAGTTTATAACTATGGAATTGCCTCATATATTTCATTGTTTTTCTTTGAATTCATTTCTAGGTATCACTCTATTGGAGACACATTATGTTAGACTGACTTACATCACCATTGCCTTGATTTTTTTTAAACGTATTTTCCCTTGTTTTTAAGCTCTTGTTATATATTCTTTTAATTTTTAAACTGCCTGGACTGTACAGGCCAATTGATCTGTTATTCTCTTCTCTTTCATAGGATCAATAGGGAAAACCTAATTAAAATAAGGGGAAAAAAGTTAGGTGAATTAAGAATGGAAACAGAAAGACAATTATCGTATGGTTTCTCTCATCTATGGAACATAAGAACTAGGAAGATCTGTAGGAGAAGAAAGGGATAAAGAAAGGGGGGTAATCAGAAGGGGGAATGAAGCATGAGAGACTATGGACTCTGAGAAACAAACTGAGGGCTTCGGAGGGGATGGGGGTGGGGGGAATGGGATAGGCTGGTGATGGGTAGTAAGGAGGGCACATATTGCATGGTGCACTGGGTGTTATACGCAACTAATGAATCATCGAACTTTACATCAAAAACCAGGGAGGTACTGTATGGTGACAAACATAATATAATTAAAAAAATCATTAAAAAAAAAGAATGGAAACAGTGATGGAAGATATAAATCAGTGGTTTTCAAAGATTATTTTATAAATAACCATTTCCAATGGAGAAATAAATTATTGTACAAGAGAATCTATTGGTTATAGGAAATCATTCCAGTGATCTGGTAAGACATAGGGATATGAAATTTCTTCTCCAGTTAGGAAAAAAAAAAGTCATGGACTAATTATTGATTGAATACATTGGATTCTATTTGCCAACATATTTTCTATAATTTTGTTGAATGTACATCATTCTCTCTAGACCTCTTTACCTTTTGATGAACTAATAAAATAGAGCTTTTCTTCCTATTTTGCTGATGTACAGATTCTCATCATGTTTACCCCTGCATGGAATAAAATGTATGGGAGGCCCTGAGAGAACTTTCCTTAAATGTCTTATGTGTTTCAAGTCCATACAATTACAATATTTCCTGAAAATACTTCACTACCATCCCCTCAATCCAGAAAAAGACAAATTGTTGCCCCTGTGTACATATCAGAATGTCTTTTTGACTAGTATCCTTTTTCATTAAGCATATATCAAGGTTATGAACTGCAGAACTCTGAACAAAAACTCAGGTATGCAAGAAATGGAACTTTATTTTATTGTAGTGGTTTGAAGTCCTCATCCCCAAGTTTGAAGACACCAGTTACCAGCAACTCAGAGACTTCTCATTAATCTATCTATGGTGGGCATCTAGCTACACCAGCATCTGCTGGAATCTAAGTTCTTCTTTGGCCTTGGGTGGTTTTGGCAACAAGCCCTCTCTTGGTCTATCTTATTCTCATTTCTTTCTTTTTTTTAATTGAAATTCAATTAGCCAACATACAGTGCATCATTAGTTTCAGATATAGTGTTCAATAATTCATCAATTGCATATAACACCCAGTGCTTATTCTTATTTATTTCTGATCCACTCTAGCACATACAATACTGGTAGGGTTGTCTAAGACCCTCTGTCATCTCTGATGTGCTCTCAAGCATACAAGAAATGTTTAACTGTTTCCCAGAAAATGCCAGGGAACTCTTGCAAGCTATCTAATTTCCCTCTCCATGAATAGACTCTGCAAACATTTCAAATATCATTGGCCTCAGGTAACCATGAAGACAATTCTACCAGATGAGAAAATGACAGTATATAGCAAACCAACCTAGCAAACAGAGCAACAGGACTAAAGCCAAAGTCCTTGGGAGTACGCTGGGGGTAAGTGGCTAAGAAACAGGGCAATGAGGCTGTGTCTTTTAAATGACAGGAATGCCAGTCCTCTTGATTGTAAGTCCCATTGGCTCATAAAGTCCATTCTCCGAAGAAACCCATTCCATAGTGGGGAGAGACTCCAAGGTAAATAGATCAGAATCAAATTCTATGGAGAGAGAGAAGACGATTGATACCATTCCTTATCTGCTTGGTCTTAATACTGTAGATTATTGGGTTCATAAATGGGGGGAAGAGGAAGTAGATATAGCTCATTATAATATGAACTACATGTGGCACATATTTCCCAAATCGATGAATGAGGGTCAGCCCAGTAACAGTGACGTAAAAAACCAGAACACAGCTAATATGAGAGACACAAGTGTTTAAAGCCTTAGCCTGCTCCTTACCTGAGGCAATTCCCATGACAGTATTAAGGATTAGAATATAAGAGATAAGGATAAGCACAGAGTCTAAGAAACCGGTTAATGAGACCAGGACTATAGGATAGAGTCTATTGAAGGTGATGTCGGCACAAGCCAGTTTGATCACATCCTGGTGTAGGCAGAAAGCATGGGAGAGGACATGGGATTTGCAGTAGGGGAATCCAGAGAGGGTGGTAATTATGGGAACAATAAGTATAAATCCCCTCATCAGAACCCCCAGACCTATCTTCACCACCTTAGCATTGGTGAGAATGGAGGTGTATCTCAGGGGATTGCGGATGGCAATAAAACGATCATAGGCCATAACGAGCAAGACTCCAGATTCCACAATAGAGAGTGAATGGATTAGATAGGCCTGAAAGTAGCAGGCTCCATGGCTGACTGCCCTGTGATCAAGCCACAGAACACCAAGCACAGTGGGCATCGTTGTCAAAGTCACTCCAAGGTCTGTGGCTGCCAATATAGCCAAAAAGTAGTACATTGGCTCATGGAGAGCGTGGTCTTCTCTGATAAGGAAGAGGAGGGTGCCATTGCTGAGGAGTATGGACACATAAATGATAAAGAGGAGATGGAAATCCAAGGATGAAATATCTCCAGACCTGGGAAGCCAGTCAGTAGAAAATGGGTGGCACTGATGTTGGACCACATGGTGGATCCCTGAGAAGAAACAAAAAAGCTCCCTCTAGACCAAAACTCTTCCGTAGGAATATAATTTGAGGCATGTACGTGATTTTAAATTTTCTAGTAGCCACATTAAAAAGAGTAAAAAGAAAAAAGTTAAAAGCAATTTTATTTTATTTTTTTTTTTTAAAGATTTTATTTATTTATTCGACAGAGATAGAGACAGCCAGCGAGAGAGAGAACACAAGCAGGGGGAGTGGGAGAGGAAGAAGCAGGCTCATAGCAGAGGAGCCTGATGTGGGGCTCGATCCCATAACGCCAGGATCACGCCCTGAGCCGAAGGCAGACGCTTAACCGCTGTGCCACCCAGGCGCCCCTAAAAGCAATTTTAATACTGCATTTTATTTAATCCACTATCTCTAAAATACAGTCCACCTGTACCTTTGTCCATCTCTAGTTCTGTCATCTAGCTTTTTCTCTCTATTGTGAACGTATTTTATAGGAAAGAGCACATTTTATATTGTCCTTCCATTTTGGATACACCATTCATATTCTGTTCATTGATTCAACAAATAGGAATTAATGATACCTACATAAATGAAGACGTCGACTTAGCATTAAGGACACAAACCTCATGGTCTTGTCGCAAAAATGTGGGATGATACCATATTTACCTGAGTTGGAGTTCACACTATAATACTTTGTATGTCTAAATATATTATGCAGCCCCATAGGACCAACACACTCAGAAAGTCCCAGAGAGGGGTGCCTGCAATCTGTCCAGGTGCCTCTTAACCTCCAAGGACTATTACATTACTAAACTTTATGGAATTTACAACTTTCTGCTTCAAGGAAGCATTGCATTTGGTGCTGAAGACAGCCGATGGAAACGTAGAAGTGACTTTTTTCAATTCCTAACTTTTACCTAAAGACGATCATATCTATCTCACTGAAATGAAATGAGCTACCCAGCCATGAAATGACAGGGTGGACCAAATCTAATCACGTGAGCCCTTAAAATCAAAGATTTTTCACTAGTGGCAAAAAATTTAGACTAATGGTGGAATGAGAGCCCAAAATGATTCAACATTTGAGAAGAACTTGACAGTTACTAGTTTGAAGATACAGGGAGTCACATGAGAAAGATTTCAAGCAGCTATTGAAGCAGGGAGAGGGTGCCAGTTGACAGCCTGCAAAAAAGTAGGGACATCACTCTTAGTGCCATAAGCAAATACATTCTGCCAACAACATGAATTCATTTGGAAGTGGATTCTTCCCTAGAAATTTCATACAAGACCCTAGCCCAGCCATCGCCTTGATGGTGGCCTTATTATAGCCTAAACAGAGAACCAGGCAAGCCTACCAGACTCTGACCTACAGAACTGTGGTATTAGAAACCAGGGTTGGTCATCTAGAAAACAAATCCACTAGCATTAAATATTAAACTAATATTTGAAGAGTTTATGCAAGTTACTTATTGTGTCAATTAGCCAATGTAAAAAAATTGCCACATGACAAAGCCCTGTGTGGCTTCAGTGGCTTACATTACACAATTACTTTTGCACTCATATACATCGTTCAGCTAATTCCAGTTGGCCTTGCCTAGGCTCATCTAGTGATTTCTGCCTTTCTTGCACATGCACCTAGGATTCAGCTGGATGTCTCCTCCATCCCATCATTTTCCTATTCCCTCCTTCTGATGTCCATTACACTTTTATTGGGTTTAAATCTTATCCTTCACTTTGCCCTCTCCCTGGAGCTAAGTCCCATGTATCTCTTCCCCATCATCCATTTCCTAGCACAAACCTTACTGCAAAATGTTTTGTTTTTTACATTTTATTACCAGTCTTTCAGACCTAAACGCTCTAATTAATTTATTCCAAGTAAAACATGCATGTATTTTCAATCCAATGCTAACATTGCTTTCTTCATTGAGTGTTCTGTGGATGCATCGGTCTTCCTGGGAGCAATGACAGATTTTGACATAGATTATCAGGTCATTAATGAAATTTCAATGGTCTTATTTTTAACACAGTGATACACTAACTGGCTGGTAAGCTGATAGTTAAACTGATTCATGCAGTAACACTGACTTCCAAATACTACTTACTGATACACTAATTGGCTAATATGTTAGCTGACTGATCAAACAAAGTACAGCCTTTTCCCAAACAAATGTCCAGTTAAGAGTCACCAATAATTCACCAACACCCTGCATATGTGGTCACCATCAGGCCCCCCAGACTCTAATTTTTTCTCAGTGTTGGACGCTCCTGACTAATCCTGACTGTGTCTTACCCCCAGTGGAGCTCTTACACTGTGATCATTCCCAAGCCTTAAAGGAACAACAACTCTTAAGGATAGGCATTGGGGTAAGAAGACAACACATAGTTTTGAGCTGTAACTGAGAATTAGTCAAATTACCGAAGGCATAAAGCACAAAGAAGAGGAAAGAGAGGACAGAAAGGTAACATAGGGAGATGTGTGAGAAAGAAAACTGAACATTGAGAATAACACCAGAGGAGGAAAAGATGTGATATTGAAACCTGAATGTCATGTGACCCTGCCCTGAACCTGTACTCCCAATATCAGTCTCTCTTCCTCTGCCTGCCTCTTCCAAAGAATGTTCCTATTGTCGGAAAAAATATTCTTGGTAGCTCTGGGCTAACAAGAAAGTCTAGGTAGCAACCTGGATCTCTTAATTATTTATATATGCATCCATGATTTAAAACAAAAACAAAAGAAGACAAAACAAGAATGCACTGGGTATGTCGGGGGGTCAGTATTTCCTAGGGAGCTGAACTTTTTTGTGACAATCTGTTACACTGGACACAGCCTCAGCCCATGGATACGCATAGCTTTCCTCACTCCTGTATTCACCATCTTGCAATATCTGCATGAAGGAAGAGGAGTCCAAGAAGAGCAGTCATCTTCAATTTCTTCTCTATTATCTCCAGCCCATTCTCCCATGGTCACCAGGGCCTTACCTGGGGCACCAGGAATTAAGCGGAGAGGTAATTGTGGTCTTGATATAGAACCTGATGCAATTGTTATCTTTGAAGACCACTAATAAGATTAATTGGTGAAGTTATTTATATAGAAAAAATGCTTCTTCCGGGTCCCTTTGGCTACTGGGTAATTAAGCTTCTGGGAAATCTTCTCCTGGCCTCCTCTGGGGAAGGATGAGGGCCCCCAGAGCTGAGTCCTATCACTCCACATTGTCACTACAGACAGAAAGCAGAATTGTAGCTTTGTCTAGCAAAGGGAAATCATGCAGTCAAATCAGCCTTGTCCTTTCTGATCCCCACCTGAACAGAGACGAGACCATCAAAATTGCATTTGACTTTGCCATTCCTGAATCCGGGAGCAAGTAATCTCACTAACCTCAGATGAAGCTTGATAGTTCTCCGACATTCCCTTCCTTTGGTTTCAAATGAGATCACTTATTACACTACTTCATATATGCATTCTTAACGTGATATTATCTCATAAATGAGTCCAATTACTGATAAATTCTTTCAAACAGAAAGCTTCATATCTTCCTCTTAGTAAGTCTTATGCAGAGATCATAGTTCTTGTGTTTGGAACCATACAAGTCAAGTAAAAAGTCTTATTTTAAGTAAAAATGAAGTGAAATAGTGGACATGGAGAAGGTGTTCTTTCCATTCTTGACTTCCTCTAACAATTCATTCTTGAGTAGAAAGGACCATATTCACATTCTGGCGAGGATAAGGATCTGACGAATTCTCTTGTCTTGTCTTAGCTTTGTCTCCTAAATTTGTCCTGGAGCCTAGCCCAGCTGTAAGACTTTAAAATGAGGCTGGCTGCAATGTGGTAAACCATGTAGGTCACATTTTGGTTTCTGACATTTCAGATTCAATTAAGTTCCTCCTGAACTCTCCTCTGCCCGTAAGTCTTTCAGAAAGTCAGTTGGATTTGGGAAGTGATGTTTAGGAGTCACTCTCAGAATGATTTGAGTCTGAATTTCCTTTCCCTAAAAACTCTGCAGTAAATGCATACTTAAGGATGAATTGATTTGGGAGAGCCATATTTTGAACTGAAAATGAGGTGATGGAGTGAGCCCCTGAGATAATCCACATGATTTCAAAGCTTTCCCCATGATCCATCAGTAGGAAGATTTACCCTCTCATCCACAGGGCACCCCACCCCTGTGTGTAACTCCATTCCTGGAAGCACCACTTTCTCTAGAACAGGTAGAAGGTCATTTGCTGTAAGATGTCCCAGTCAGGATAACATTCCACGTGAGGCCTAGGACCAGTCACTGGAGAACAGGAGCAGCTGTTAGTCCATATCAACCAACACTCCAAGCAGCCACGTTTGGGGGCACTGGGAGGAAGGGGGGCACCATTTCCTTAAGTGGCCCTTATGGCTCTGTCATGCATGTGTTTTCCAAACCTTATTCATTCCTTTCATATTTCCTACAACACTGCCTGTGAAGTATCGGGTCACAGTGGCAGACTCTCTCAGATTTAGAAGAACCTCCCATCCCATGTAATGAAAGCCTTTCTTTGATGTAGTGCTTCCTGACAAGGGTCATACAGTCAGTGCCTGCCTCCCTCTGGGTCACAGAGCTCAATCTTCCTGAGAACTTGTGTTTTGAAGATATTCACCCAGACTCATCAGTAAAAATATACCTTTTGAGTTAAAATATTTTCCTCTGGCCTTACTTACCATTCCCTGGCAATGGATCAGAGCTCCGGTGTCACACAGCTTAAGGGCTATTCCTACTCCATAATGTTTATAACATATATGAAGGTAACATTCAGACATTCTAACTAAATATGTTCACTAAGGATTCAGAGAAGTCTTTTTCCTAGGAATTTTTTGCTATTTGTTGAGCGAGCCTGTGTTGATGTCACCAGCCTTCTTTTTTCTATGGCGTTCAATTCTATTATCTGTAAGCCTTCAGCATTCCACCCTAGTCCAGGCAGATCCCATCATTTAAATTTTTCCTCTGAAGGGTCCATCTCATCTTACCTATTTTTATGGGGCTTCTTTACGGTTCCTACCACCTGGCAGCTTGGTGACAAGCAATAGAACCATAGGGGCATAAACTTCTAAATTTCCTATAAAAACAAATTTTGTCTATGAGCTTATTCATAACAATGATACTCTCTGAGGACTTAGGCTATAAAATAAAAATTGACTGACATTTTTTAATTGGATATAGAGACCCCTGGGTCCTTTAAATATTTCTAATAACTCTGAATATCTAATTTAATATAAAATTAATAAGTACAAATACATCTCCTTTCATTTACCCTATACACAACTGCATCTCCTGAGAAAGAATCCAGCAATTATTTATTAATTAACATAGTGAATTTGTATGCCTCTCACTTGCCATTAGTTCATTTTATATTTGGAAGAGGAATAGTCTGCTCACTTTTTAGATCAGGTTAGGATTTTTCAATGTATCTGTAATATTTCTGACTCTCTTTCTGATCATTTTTGGACTGGATTTTGTCTTTCATCCAGAGAAATGCATGATTAGCCTTTCATTTTCTCATTCAAATTCAATATCCTTATGGTAGATTATCCTTTAAATTATAGCTTATGCTATATACTTAAAACATTCTTTGGAAGAGCAAGGATGATACTGGCAAAGACTTCTTCCTAATATATGTTCTTATAAACCTTAGATCTCCTATAACTACATGCTGATTATTCATCTCAATAGGCACTAGTGAATTTATTTATTTATCATGAAGTCCTCTAATAGTAACTCCGTACAAGTTCTTTTTATTTATTTATTTTTAAGTATTCAGTGATGATAAGCTAAATTTCAGACTTCACTAACCTGTCCTGATGGAGATTCACTTATGGGCTGGTGAGTTGGTGCAGTGGACCAATCTGAAATCCACCTGGCTTATGAATACAAAATGTATTTGCAGTGTTTCCTGGGATATACTTTTGCAAATAGGTTGCTTTTGGTACCCTGCATTTTATCACAGACATGCCGTAAATTCACAGATTTACATGAAACTCTAAATTTTGTGATGATAGTAGCCTACATCCAAGGAAATGATATGCTTATGTTAATTCATAAAAGAGATTTTTAAGAAAAATAAATGCCTAAGTCGATTGCAGTCATTTGTAGTTCTTTTGTATAAATAAATAGAGGTATTCCTTTAATCTCTTCCCTGGTCTCCCCATTTCTGTTCTCCCCCATAGCCTCTTTTCAATGAATTTGTTCCCTCAATTACTTGCAAAGAAGAAAGGAATTTCCTAAACAAAGCAATCATTTCATTAATCATTGACCAAACAGTCAGCCAGGTTTGCTTTCCTGAATTTTTTAGCTTTCATTTCCTGTATTTTGGGAAAATGGACAATGAGAAATAGAATGCAACTTACCATTGCATGCAAGTGCGTGTGCACGCACACACACACTCGCACACACACATACACGGAGTTTAGTATTCAAGCTGTGTTACTTGGATATCATCAAATACAAGAATGAAAAAAGTGAGTAAAACATACAGTTGCTCTCTTTTTATAAGCACAGTCCTTTCATAATTATATCTCTTGATGACTCAGGAAAGAGGTGAGAGTTGTAAGTTTTCTTGTGCTGGGCTCCCTGTGAGCAAAACCTGAGACAGGGTTTCAGATGTATGCGATTTATTAATGAATACTCTCTGGAAACAGGGAGCAAGAAAAACAGGGTAGGCAGGGGGAGGAGATAAGCAAGGACATAGCCCCAACTGGAGTTTAGCTTTAGGAGGGAAAGAGTTGTTATTCGCCTATGGTCTGCCTCCGGGGAAGAAGGGACTATAATCTTGGTGAAGCAGTTCCAACTGACTTGAGAATAGTAACCTGAAGAAAGCAGCAAATGTGAATGGTGAGAAGCTAACACTCATGGGAGCAAGGAGTAGGTGCACAGTTCTGTAAAGTGATCTGGACAAAGCACCAACCACGTCAATAGCATCTTTCGTATATTCCTTCTCCCGGCTCCCCTTCTTCTTTCTTTGCCCTAATCTAGATGTAATGAAAACACAGCCTCCACCTTGGAGGCTCTTTTGACTTGAGTTGCAGTCCCTTCCCAACTCATCAGAAAATTTCAATCAAAATGTGGAAATCTATTCCTTCAGTCCTTCAAGCTTTTTCATAGTAATAGGAGAGAGAAGAAATCATCTCTTCCACTTAGTCTAGTTAGCCACTGGTGAATATTCTGGAGATGGGACCAACATCAGAGCTAAAGGTGAAGTAGTAGGATAAGAATGAGGGAAAAGATGGAAGGGAGTACTGACTATGTCTGTTTCTTCTCTTTTATCCATGGCTCCTCTTATCACAAACTAGCTTTTCATAAGTAGGTCCTGCCTTGGGGAATAAATATAAGCTTATAGTTCTTGAGACAAACTAATGATCATTTGATGGAAAGGGGAAGCAACAATGATATCTTTGGGATGATAAGTGATTACAACACTGAGTGAGGAAGAATTCATATTTCTTTACAGGAAAATTCCAGGCCATCAGTGGCCAAACATACCGGTTCCCACAATTTGTGTGAATATCTGTGGAGCAATTCATGGGAGTTAGATTGAATTGGATATAAATAGACCAAACTTTATTTTATGCAAACCAACTATTATTTTATATCCTTATAACTCTGTTCCTATCTGCCACCTTTCGAACCCCAAAGAAATACATTTTAGATACATTATAGATACACATTTAAACAGCTAGAGTATTGTTAACACAAAAATTGAGTGGCTAAAGTGTACGAACATTTTCTTTTAAATAACTGCACAAATTAGATGAGACCAAAGCCCCGAGCTTACGGAGATCATGTAGGACAATTTGTAGTTCTACTGTAGCAAGCATTTTACCAAGAGATCTGATCACGGGTGTTTGATATGAGACTTCTTTGCCAAAACCTGCCAAAACCCAGAGTTCTCACACCCTGAAGGATTATGATGGTCAGAGATCACACTTCAGCTCTACGGGTAGTAAAAAGGCGAAGAATGCCACTCTGGATCTGCTTGGTCTTGACACTGTAGATTACAGGATTCATTAGTGGAGGGAAAAGAAAATATACGTAGCTCATAGTGAGATGTACAATATGTGGGACCTGCTTCCCAAACCGATGAATCAGAGACAATCCAATCACTGTGACATAGAAAACCAGGACACAGCAGATATGGGAGACACAGGTGTTAAGGGCCTTGGCCCTCTCTTCTTTGGAGGCAATGCTCAGGACGCTTTTGAGTATCAACACATAGGAGATGAGGATAATCAGAGAATCCAGCACAAATATAAGGACTACAAGCACAACTGGATACAGGCGATTGAAGGTGGTATCAGCACAGGCCAGTTTGATGACATCCTGGTGAAGGCAGAATGCATGGGAGAGGACATGGGAATGGCAATAGGGGAAAAAGTAAAGGGGTAAGATCGGGGGGATAACAGATACAAAGCCCCTCATCAGAACTCCCAGCCCAATTTTCAGAACTTGATTATTAGTGAGTATAGAGGTATATCTAAGGGGGTGGCAAATGGCAATAAAACGATCATAAGCCATAGCAAGCAAAACACCAGACTCTACAAAGGCAAGTGAGTGTATAAAATAGGCTTGAGAAAAACAGGCTGCTTTTCCAATCTCCCTGTGATCCAACCAGAGGACTCTCAGCACCGTAGGCATTGTGGTCAAGGTCAGCCCTAGGTCTGTGGCTGCCAGCATGGCCAGGAAGTAGTACATAGGCTCATGAAGGTTGTGGTCTTCCTTAACGAGAAGAAGGAGGGTACTGTTACTTAAAAGGATAGAGATGTAGATGAAAAAGAAGGGTGTGGAAATCCAGTGGTGAACTGCCTCCCAGCCTGGAAAACCAGTCAACAGGAAGGAACTGGAACTACTGTTGGGCCACATGTTGGGTCTATCCAGAAGAGATGTCTTTTTTTCTTAGTTATTACCACAGAAATGAAGCCCCACTTTCAAGGTATCACTCCAACTATATCATCTCAGAATTCTGTCTTAAAGGTAATAAGGACATCAGTATAAGCCATTGTTTCTCAAAATACATTCTTAGGACAACTTGTTGTATCTTCTGCGTCCTTAACTGCATATTCCAGGGACAATCCCCTTCCTACTTCACTAAATCCTTGGTGTTTCATATGGTCATCTGCATTCTAACAAGTTCCCCAGGAAATTTCTGATACACGCTACATTTAGAAAAAATGTCCATCAACTATGCAGAAGAATCCATACTTGAAGGATTTCAAGGAACCCAACCCTGACCTGACTATGCTTGCCTTCACAACATTATCCTGCACTTGTAGGACTTCTCTGAATTCTCAACAAAAGTCCCAGGAGTCTAAGAGAAAACACATATGGAAAGAAAAGCTGTACCACTACCACCATTTCCAAGGAGCAGACAGGTAAGAGGAAGAGGTACTTTGTCTCCCTACTTCATGGAATAGTTTTGGGAAGACAAATATTATGTGCTTATTGGCCTCCTCCCAGTTACTATAGAGCTACTCACTATTCATTATAATAGACTAGACTAATTGGAAGTTAGATAATTGCAGGCCCTGGAGCTGGAATAAATGCTTAGGCCAGCTAAGGATATGGCTCATGATTGAGTTTATCCTTCAGTTTGAAAAAATTTATCTTATTTCCATGTAATTTCTTTCTCTTTCCTTTTACTTTTCTGTAGACCCATTATCATAACTCCATAGAACCTGATTTCTCCCTTTTCAAGTTCTCCATTTGTATTTAAACATCCCTCTTCTTGATCTCCTTCCTTTCATATCCAGCCATGCACTTCTGAACCTGTCTCAGGCAATAAAAAATGAGAGCCCTGTTACTGCTTACAGAGTTGCCTGTTCGTGGAGGGAAGAGGTATGTCCTTTAAGAAGGTCTCGACATCCCTTCTGCCACTAGATTGTGGACTACTTGAATATAGAAACCATGTTTTATTTGCCTTGCCCAACACCTAGTGAAGTACCTAACGTATTGTGTATATACATAAACCCATTACATCTATACATCGATTATATGTAAATATATGTATACATGCATACATGTACATATATCTGTATGTGCATATGTACATACACACACATGCATTTATACAATTATATGTATATACATTAATTCACCCAGGATTTTTTGAGCCTCCACTGTGTGATAAGCATGACATTTTAAGTACTGAAGTCACTGATCTTATAAGCCATAAATGAAGTTAGAAAAGAAATAAGCATTTAGATAAATAGAAGTTCAATTTGAAAATAAAACAGCACAACTGAATAGAGATTGAGGGGGAGGATGTTGCATACAGTTTAGTAATGGATGATCTGGGACTGCGGCTCTGGCTCTGACGAAGTGACATTTGAGCTGAGACCTGAATAACCATGAGAGCTGGCCCCATGAAGATGTGGAGGGAGAGTGTTCCATTTAGAGGGGGAAATTAGCATGCCTGGAGCTTGGTGAGCAAACAAGAGAGACAATAGATACCATCAGGGACCCAGGCAGTGGTCAGGTCTCACAGGGCCTTACAGATAACACGGGAACTTTGTGATGAAAACACATTGGAGAACTTAAAAATCACAGTAGAGGAGGGCCTAGTGACATACTGAAATTTGCATTTTTAAATATCACTTGGACTGCTTTGTGAGGAATGGATAATTAAGCAAGATCAAACAAAGGATAGTAGTTAGAAAGCCATCAAAATAATCCAGCTGAGAATGTTGATTTTGACTAAGAGGGCAGTGAAAATAAAGAAAATGTAAACAGATCAAGATATATATTTTAGGTAGTACCATGATTTGCTGATACATTAGAAGTGGGAATGAGGGAAAAACAAAATGAGATTGGCTTATTTCTTTGTGTGTGAGATGTCTGGCTTGAGCAAATGGGAGGATGGTGAAGTAATTTATTCAAAAGGGATGTTTGAAAGATATATATTGACTCATGAGGAAAACAAAAGTTATCAGTAAATATGGATGAATTGGAGAAAATGGATGTCTTTTTTTTTTTTTTTCTGGCTGCATACCAGAACAGTTTATTCAAGCTGTTTTCCCCCCTAAGTTAAAAAGGATATTCTCATTCAAGAATGGTTCTGTGAAGTGATTTTGCCGTGGAAACTACCACCCTTAAGATTCTCTCAAAGAAAACCGTGCACCCGTGTAGATGAGATTAAACTCCAAGTTTCTAGCAGCGAAAAGGTGCCGGACAACTGGGCTTGAGGCAGTGATTCAGCCCTTTCGGCCTGACACTAAGTGACAGAGAATTAGCAGAATCCTTTCTCATTGTCCATATTCTCTCTTTAGGATTAATATACATAAATTTAGTGTTTACTGAAAATATGATGGGTATTGTTTATTAATCCCACATAGCTGTCCTCTCCTTATGTGTTCTAAATACAGCTTCGTTCCCCCTACTTCTCCCACTCTTAACCCAATGTCTTAATGCAATTTTGTGAAGAATTCACCTTATAAAAGCATATGTAACACTGTAATAAATCACGATAGATAAAGCCCCCTCAAAGTGGAGGGGATCCATTCTATTTTGCCAATAACCTTCAACTCAGTTTCCTCTTCTCTATTTCCAAGAATTCCATTTGATCTACCTTGTACTCCATGCTATGAGAAATTTACAGGTCTTTAGCTAAGAGCTTCTTGTAGTTTCTGAGAAGAAGGACATCGGGAAAAGATTCAAAAGCTGAGGGAAGACCATTGGGAAGGAAAGAGGTTATGAAGATTTGAAATAGAACTAAGAAGTAGAATCTATGGTTACGTTTGTTGAAATTCAAGTAATCTACCGTTTAAAGCTATAACCTTTCTCTGCTTCATTTAAATATCTTGTAGAATAAGTGATGCCTCTGTGTTCATCCCCTAGAAAGGATAGGAGACATGAGAGAGGGTCAACCATATTCATACCACTGAGCATGGCAGGTCTGAGGTACTCATGCCCAAATCTCTTTCCAAGTGCTATCAACTCCAGACTGAGATCTGTGCACTCATCAACAACCATGAGCTATAAAGATCCTTCCCTTCTTCCCCGTCTTCTTTCCAGACAAGCTTAGAGGAGTGTCCTAGTACCCTTTTCCTGAATACACTAGGTGCTTCCCCATACTCACATGCACCATTGCTTGGATGTTGGCGATAACGAGCAGATTCTTGAGACTCAGATCATATGGCTCCTTCTCAAAGTCAACTACGAGATATAGTCAGTGGGGTTATTAATGAAGAAAGCACCTCCCCAGAGTTTTTCCTTTTCCAACCAATTGCAGATCTCAAGAAGGATTTTCTCTATCTTAATGCCTTCTATGAAGGAGAGGGAACATTTAACTAATCTCCCCAAAATCTTAAAACATCTTCTCCAAATAAGGTAAGGAATTAACAGAGCCTCAGGTGGCAGCTTTATGTGTGAGAAATCAGAGCCCCTATCTTTATGGCCCCAGTAGAACTTGATTTCACCTATGGGAGACCACTTATCTTCCACATCTACTTCAAAGGTCAAATCTTTCCCAATTGCTCTCAAGAGGAAACTTAATGCATCTTCTTGGCCTAAGACTTTTGAATTCTCTCTCTTTTTTAAGATTTATTTATTTATTTCAGGGAGAGAGTGAGTGTGAGAGCAGGAGGTGGGGCAGAGGGAGGCGGAGAAAAAGAATGTTAAGCAGACTATGCTGAGCTTGGAGCCCAATTCAGGGCTAAATCCTACGACCCTGAGACCATGACCTGAGTTGAAATCAAGAGTCGGACGCTTAACTGAATGAGCCACTCTGTGCCCCTAAGTCTTTTGAATTTGAATTATATTTTCTTCTTGGTTTATCTCAAAGCTAGCTTGAGAGTGGAAAGTGAGATGGACTGGAGTCAACATGGTAAGAGCCAATCAGCCTTCCCTAGTAATCAACATGAACCCACTATCTGCAGTCCTCATCATTCCTTTATTGACTTCACCTTGNCTTTACTGACTTCACCTTGCCAGAATTTTTCTGTTTTCCTGGAAGGGACATGAACATACCTATAACATAGTGCTTCAGCCAAGCATATCTCATCACTTTAGTCCCACGGATGATAATATCTGTGGTTTCTACTTTGACCACGGCATGTTGCCTCTTANGCCAGAATTTTTCTGTTTTCCTGGAAGGGACATGAACATACCTATAACATAGTGCTTCAGCCAAGCATATCTTATCACTTTAGTGATGATAATATCTGTGGTTTCTACTTTGACCACGGCATGTTGCCTCTTGCTGGTTTTAGAGGAAAATAAACATATAGTACCCATGAACAAATTTCCTGTCCCTGAAGATCTGTTTGGGTTTCTACTATGCTTTGTTAGAATTAATGCTTAATGCAAATCAGAGATGCAAATGACTACTCTTAGAATCATCAACTGTCACTAACTGTTACAAGCTGAATAGGGTCAACCTCATATGTTGAAGTCCTCCTTAACTCTCGGTACCTCAGAATATGGCTGCATTTGGAGATATGGCCTATTAGGGAAGTGATTAAGTTAAAATGAGGCTATCAGAGTGGGCCCTAATGCAATCCAACTAGTGTCCTTAGAGGAAGAGGAAATTTGGCCATACAGAGAGACCGCAGTGTACACAGAGGAAAAGCCATGTGAAGACATAGGGAGAAGATGGCTATCTACAAGCCAAGAGAGAGGCTTCGGAAGAAACCAACCATGCCAACTCCTTGATCCAGGACATCTAACTTCCAGAGCTATGAGACGATAAATTTCTGTTGTTTAAGCCACGCAGTCGGTGGTACTTGGTTATGGCAGCTCTAGAAAACCAGTACACTAGCAATGTAAACATGGACAAGTTACATAACCTCTTCAGTACTGAATGTGTATTTAGGTATAAACTTAATAAAATTTGTACAGGACCGGATGCTAAAAGTTACAAAATTCTGATGAATGGTATCAAAGAAGACCTATGTAAATGGAGAGACATACTGTGTTCATGGATCAGAAGATTCAATATAGTAAACAGGTCGATTTTCCCCAAATTGATCCATAGGTTTAATACAATTCCTGTCAATCCCAGCAAAGATTTTACAGATATAGATAGGCTTATTATAAAATGTACACAGAAGACAAAAGATCTAAATAGCTAAAAAAAAATTTGAAAAATAATAATAAAATGGGAAGAATAACTCTATTCAATGTTAAGGGCTATTTTATAGCTATAGTAATCAAGCTGTGTGATATTGATGGAGGGACAAACATATAGAAAAATGGAACATAATAGGAAACCCAGAAATAGAAGAGACTGACATTGATATGTTCAACTGATTTTTAAAATTTTCTTTTCACTTTTATTTTTTTTTAATTCCCCCAGCTTTATGGAGAACTGACAAAATAACCCCATGTAAATTTTAAGGTATACAAGGTGAGGACTTGATACACATATATATTGTAAAATGATTAACACAGTAAAGTTAATAAACACCTCCATCACCTCACATAATTACCACTTGTGTGTGTGTGTGTGTGTGTGTGTGTGTGTGTGATGGGAACCTTCAAGATTTACTTTCTCAGCAACTGTCAAGTACATAATACAGTACTGTTAATTATAGTCGCTATACTCCATACCCTCTGATCAACATCTGCCCATTCGCCAGACTCCCAGCCCTTGTTGGCCACTATTCTACTCTATTTCTAAGTTTGTATTTTTTTTAGATTCCACATATAGTGAGATCATACAATATTTTTCTTTCTCTATTTAACCTTAGCATAATTTCACATAGCAGGGTGCCCTCAAAATTCATCCATGTTGCCACAAAAGTCAGAATTTCCTTCTTTTCTCAGGACTAAATAATATCCCATTATATGTCTATGTATATACATATACAGATAAAGAAAACCTGGTATATATTTTTTTTCTTTACCTGTTCATCTGTTGATAGATATGTAGGTTGTTTCCATGTCTCGGTTACTCTGTATAATGTTACAATGAACTTGGAGATACAGCTATCTCTTTGAGATAGTGATTTCACTTCCTTCAGCTATGTACCCAGAAGTTAATTGCTGTATAATATGGTAGTTCTATTTTTAATTTTTGAGTAACCTCCGTCGTGTTTTCCATAGTGGCTGTACTAATTTGTATTTCTACCAACAGCACACAAGGGTTCCCTTTCCTCCACGTCCTCACTAACACATTATCTCTTGTCTTCTTGATGATAAACATTCTAAGAGATGTAAGGTGATATCTCATTGTAGTTTTCATTTGCATGTCTCAAATGATGAGGGATGTTGGGCATATTTTCATGTACCTGTTGGCCATTTATATGGTTTTTTTTTGGAAAAATGTCTATAAAGGTCTTCTGCCCATTAACTAATTGAACTGTTTTTGTTTTTGTTGTCATTGTTGTTGTTTTGCTTTTGTGGTTTTTTTTTACTATTGAGTTATATGAGTTCCTAAGATATTTTGGATATTAATCCCTTATCAGATGTATGATTTGCAGATATTTTCCCTCATTCCATAGGTTGCTTTTTCATTTGGTTGACTGTTTCTTTTGCTGTGCAGAAGCTTTCTGTTTGATATAGTCCCACCTATTAATTTTGTTACTTGCTTTTCTGGTGTCATATCCAAAACTTCTCACCGAGATCAATGTCAAGGAGTTTTTCTCTTATGTTTTCTTCTAGCAGTTTTATGTTTTCAGGTCTTACATTTAAGTCTTTAACTCATTTTGAGTTACTTTGTGTGAGTGGTGTAAGATGGAGGTTTAATTTCATTCTTGCATATGAATATCCAGTATTCCCAACACTATTTATCGAGGAGACTTTTCCCATTGAATATTCTTGGCTCCCTTGTCAAATATTATTTTACCATATATGTGTGAGTTTATTTCTTGGCTCTTGATTCTGTTCTATTGGTCTATTTTTCCGTTTTTATGTCAGTACCATGCTGTTTTGACTGTCCTAGCTTTGTAATAAAGTTTGAAATCAGTAAGTGTGATGCTTCGAGTTCTTTTCTTCTTTCTCAGGATCGCTTTGGCTATCTGGGAATTTTAGTGGTTCCACATACGCAGTAATGCAAGAAAAGCAATTAAAAGATGTCCAAATAGGAAAGGAAAAGATAAAATTATCTCTAATTGCAGATGATTTGATCTTATATAGAGAAAATACTAAATACTCCACTAAAAAACTATTAGAAATAATAAGCAAATTTGGGGTACCTGGGTGGCTCAGGTGGTTGAACGTCTGCCTTCAGCTCAGGTCATGATCTTTGGGTCCTGGGATTGAGGCCTGCGTTGGACTCCCTCCTCAGTGGGGAGTCTGCTTCTCCCTCTGCCTCTCCCCCTGGTTTGTGCTCTCTCTCTCACTCACTCTCGCTCTAAAATGAATGAATGAATAAATAAATAAGTAAATAAAATCTTTAAAACAAAGAAATAATAAGTAAATTCAGTCAAGTTTCAGGTTACAAAATTGACATATAAAAATGTTCATTTCGGGAGGAGATTATGCTAAGTGAAATAAGTCAAGCAGAGAAAGACAATTATCATATGGTTTCACTCATTTGTGGAACATAAGGAATAGCAGGGAGATCGGTAGGAGAAGGAAGGGAAGAATGAAGGGGGGGTAAACAGAAGGGGGAATGAACCACAAGAGACTCTGGACTCTGGGAAACAAACTGAGGGCTTCAGAGGGGAGGGGGTGGGGGACTGGGATAGGCTGGTGATGGGTATTAAGGAGGGCACTTATTGCATGGTGTTACACACAAATAATGAATCATGGAACACTACATCAAAAACTAAGGATATACTCTATGGCGACTAACATACATAATAAAAAATTATTATGAAAAAATGTTCATTTCTGTACTATACAATGTACTTTACTGTACAATGTACTGTACAATGAACTATACAAAGAAATGAAAGAAAGAGAGAAAGACCAATTTACATTACATTCACAATAGCACACAGAACCATAAAATACTTGGGAATAAATTTAACCAAGGAGGTAGAAGACCTGTACACTGAAAATTATAAGACACCGATGAAATAAATTAAAGAAGGCCCAAAAAATGGAAAGATATTTCATGTTCATGGATAGAAAGAATAGATATTGTTAATATGTCCACAATCCCAAAGACATCTGTAGATTCAGTGCAATCCTGACCAAAATTCCAATGGCAATTTTGAATTGATTGTTGACAAGCTTACAAAAGTAATTCAATGAAGGAAGGAGAGCCCCTTCTACAAATAGTGTTGGAGTAATTAGCCATCTCTGGGAGGGGGCGGGGGGAGAAATACTCCCACTTTATACAAAGTTAACTCAAAATGGATTTGGACCATAAGTTTAAATGTAAAATGTGAAACTCTAAAACTGGTAGAAGAAAAGGGAAAATCTTTGGGGCCTAAGGCAACGTGAAGAGTGAACAAACATCTCACTGAAGAGAATGCACAGTTGGCACATAAAATCATGAAAAGATATTAACATTATTAATCATTAGGAAAATGTAAATTAAAACCACATTCAGATATGGCTAGAACATTACAGAATAACCTGAATGAAAAACAGCACCAAATGCTGTCAAGGATGCAGAGGATATGAATCATTCTTGCATTACTGGTGGGAACAGAAAGTGAAAAAAGAAAGAAAAAGGAAGGAAGGAAGGAAGGAAGGAAGGAAGGAAGGAAGGAAGGAAAGAAGGAAGGAAGGAAAGAGAGCCAATAATTCTATTTATGTAACTTTCTTGAAAAACAAAATTTTAGATACGGAGCTTGGATAAGTATATGCCAAAGGTTAAGAATGAGGGGAAGGGGAAAGGAAGAGAGGTGAGTAGGTTTATAAAAGAGTAGCATTAGGTAGCCTGATGGAAATGGATCGGTTTTGTATTTTGTCTGTTATCGTATTGAAAGAATCTACACGTGATACAATTGCATAAAGCTATCCACACATACAGATGAGTGCATGTAACACTGGTGATATTTAGGTCATCTCTGTGGATCACGCCAATATCAGTTTGCTGGTTTGATATCATACTATAGTTACACTAGATGTTACCACTGGAAAAGAATGGATGAAAGGTCCATAGGATCTTCCTATACATATTTTTGCAACTTCTTAAGAACCCATAATTTTATCAAAATAAAAAGTTAAGAAACCAAAGACCCTTAAAATATAAGGTGTGATTTGTTTGTTTATTGAACTTGTTTTGAAACACTCGTGTATATGCTCCTGTAAAACTTAGGAGACCCCCTGTGCTGATAGGAACTGCTGAAACCCTGGAGGTACTTCTTTACTATCTGGATAATACGCTCCAACTGTCCATTGGTCAGTTGATGGGAGTGGTGGGAACAGTGGTTAGATTAGGAGACATAAATCTGAAAAATCTTGGAAAATAGCCTCCAAATACAGGGTATCAATAAGGAAATTGTAGACAAGTTGATCTGACGGCCAGATTCCCCTTCAAGGAAAGACCTGCTGCCCAACTCTGGGAGTGGGGTCAGCAGACGGCCTCCAGCTCAACTTCTGCAGGGTCTCTCTTGGCTGCGGGGCACCATTGCTCAAGGTCATGCCCTTCCTTCTTAGGTGACTAAGTGAGGACAGGTCTTAAAAGTCTGTCCATTTAACTCCAACATGAGGTAGAAATAGCTACTCCTCCACGTCTTTCCTCTCCATTGGCGGAGGCTCTGTCAGCCTGTATCTCAGTTTGATTTCTTCCTTTGCCAAATTCCGTTTCCTCCTTTCTTTCAAAAGTCGAACCTCTAATAAACAACTTTCACCCCAAACTTGATCTTAGTATCTGTTTCTGGAGAACCCACCCAGTGACAGGAACATACTCAGTTATCAGGTGTCCCAACCATCTGTGAAAGTATAAAGTTCATTGCTCCATAAGAATATAAATGTTCCAGACAGAGAGCTACTGAAGGCAATTCGATGATACCATGGACCGTTTCTGCCAACAAAATCATGCCGTGACTATGTGAATGTGTTCAAGAAGGTATCTCAAACTATGGGTTATTCTGGGATCAGGACAGAATATAGGCTGATCAAAGGCACAAAATTAATCTAGACACAAAAATGGTGTTGGATCCCAACTTCATACCTTAGAAAAAAATTCAATCTGTGGTATAGTTAAAACAAAGCTATTGTAAAGTAACAGAGAGGTTTTTATTCACTGACTTGGGATTTAAGTTTTCTTACATATTACACACAAACAAGAAACACAAATAAATCTACACTAAAAACAACTTATTTTGTGAAAAAAATTATTATTAAGAGAATGAAAAAGCCAGCTATAGGGTAGCAAAGACATTTGCTATACTCATGTCAATAATTTATAAGTAACACCCTAAAATCAACAAGAAAATGACAACCCACTTTTTATAATGGGCAAAAGATTAAAATATGTCCCTCACGAGGGGCAACTGATGAATAAATATATGAAAAGCTATGCACATTATTGGTCCCTAGAGAAACGCAAATTAAAACCACAGTGAGATAGCACAACACACTCGGTAGAATGACTTATCAAAAACCTTGAAATACATAGTGTTGCCGAAGACGTAAAGCAGTGGAGACTCATGAACTACTGGTAGAATAGAAAGTCACGCAATCACTTCAGAAAGGACCTGCCCATTTCTACTAGCATCGATGAACGTATGTCTTTCCAAGGGATCGTATTCCTTTGATTTGGTCCCATGGAAGTTCATATGTCCGTGCACACAGTGATCAATTCAACGTGTCCCAGAATGATCAGAGTAGCATTATTGGAAGTAGCCCCAACTATTACTGAGGATTGAGAGTATAAAAGTAATATGGGGTTTATTCATACAAAGAAATACTATATAAAAATAGAAATGAACACACCACTGCTACATGCAAACACGCGGATATTTCTCACAACTTAAAGACGAGCGTAGACGCCAAACACAAAGGGCACAGGGAGTAGGATTCCACTTATAGGAAGGTCACAAATGGGTAAAACTAATCTGAAAGCTGGACTGCAGAGGGGCACAAAAGGGGCTTTGCTGTGCTCTGTTTCTTGTTATAGGTGGTAATTACAGTGTTGAATTTATTTTGCAACAAATTCATTGAGCTGGACCTTTATAATTTGGGTGCATTTCTTTATGTAAATTTGCGTCAATAATTTTTTTACTAAAAAAACGCTCATTTAAGTATTTCTTTTTTTTTTAAAGATTTTATTTATTTATTTGACAGAGATAGAGACAGCCAGCGAGAGAGGGAACACAAGCAGGGGGAATGGGAGAGGAAGAAGCAGGCTCATAGCGGAGGAGCCTGATGTGGGGCTCGATCCCATAACGCTGGGATCACGCCCTGAGCTGAAGACAGACGCTTAACTGCTGTGCCACACAGGCGCCCCTCATTGAAGTATTTCTTGATCGTCAGTTTAGGTTTATCTATAATATATCTTCCCAATACTATTTTCTTCCTCATTGTATCAATAATTAAATAATCAAATAAATTAAATTTAAGCTGTAATTGAGTGAAATTGAATCTCATCATTTGCTTAATGATAAAAAGAATATATCCATGTGTTCATTTGCATATCTTCTAAATATACATCCATGACTAGAATCTAATATAGTCAAATTTTTAAAACGTTTTGCTAAGTCGAATGGTGTTTGCAAGTTAGTGGCTTTAATCGGGAAATGAAAATTACTCTTCATCAGAGACACGTCACTAAATTGCTTGTGACATCAGTTGCAGAAACTGGGGAATATGGCATTGATTCTATACTTTAATTACTTGGATATTCATGTGCCATAAAATTGTAAAAGATGGAGTTTATTTCTCAAATAATTTAGTGTTCAGTGGGGGAAGATAGGTTGAAATATAAATAATTAAAATAAGTGTGATTGATTATGACAAAGGTAATCATAGCTGACGCTGACCAAGTGCTTATTATATGTTGTACTATTTTAAGTGATTTCTATTTAAGCCTCACAAGAACTTAAGGCGATGGTGATTACTGTCACATGCATTTTAGAGATAAGGAGCACAAGATACAATGAGGTTAAATCCTCCAAGTGTCAAAGTGACACAGCAAGAGCTGGTCACAGTGTAAACCGAATACTCAAGTTCTAGCACTGATGCTTTTAATCACATGTGTATTGTGTTGTCATCTTTTTACGGGAAAAGTGAGTAAGACTCCTGGTTTCCAGATAATTGGCATTTAGAATTCCTGTCCTCCATATCTTACTCATAATTTGATTAAAATCTACTGCCATCCTTGCTCAGCCTTCTTCTGGAGAACATGGGGATAGAGGACTTAGACAGAGGGAAAAGAGGAAATCAGGGATTGGCCAGGGATGCTCTCTTCTGTGAGACAGGGCTCTGGGCTCCCATTGGCTTCAGCCAGATTTTGAGACTAGGGGAAGGACAGTGGGTTGGGGAGAACTCTTACTTCGCCAAAGTGATGTCCTGCTCTCCTCTAATTTGTACACATTCCTCATTTTAGGGACAAGGATTGAGAGTACCCACAGACAAGTAGGGAAAATGTTTTCTCAAGAACTCTGTTTCAGTCCACATTCCTAGTTGGGCTACTTTGCCTTCCATATGCCGATAGATATAAACAACTAATCACTCTCCTAGCAACGACGATTTTACTTAAGCCTTTTTTTTTTTTTCTACAGACAGAGACCCTGGGGACTGCTGTTCAGGGCCCCAGATCTCCAAAGTCAAGGGTTCAAATAAAGATTAAAACGATGGAAGGAGGGATGAATGAAGGGATGGAGGGATATGGAGAGGGAGGGACAATGAGTGTACTAAATCTGGAATGGACCCCAGAGATGAGTTTCTGAAATAAATGTTCTTACCTGCCAAGATTTTGTGCAGACTATGAAAAAAAAATAGCATTATGACTGAGTTCTTGGTAAGGCTAAGGACTCCAGTTTCACACTGTGGAATGAACAATGAAAAAGAAACAAAATTCAGGTCAGCGAGGGTATGTAATGAATCTTCTCTCTGATAGCTCACTGCAGGTAACAGGGTAGAGAGGGCAGGAAATAAGGAGTTTGTTTCTGGACAAGAGAACATGATAGCATTCTCTGTCAAGAGTATGTGGAGAGGGGACGCCTGGGTGGCACAGCAGTTAAGCGTCTGCCTTTGGCTCAGGGCGTGATTCCAGTGTTATGGGATTGAGCCCTACATCAGGCTCCTCTGCTATGAGCCTGCTTCTTCCTCTCCCACTCCCCCTGCTTGTGTTCCCTCTCTCGCTGGCTGTCTCTATCTCTGTCGAAAAAATAAATAAAATATTTTTTTAAAAAAAAGAGTATGTGGAGAACAGGCATGGGTCTTCAAGACTTTTCAACACCTCTAAAACTTGGCTTCTTTAAGGATTACCTCCTCAAATGTATAAAATAAGGCCAAGGACAGATTCTGGAACACATGAAGTAAGGAAGACTTATGGGAACAAACCAGATGATGGGTATAGACTCAGGAATGAATTGTGCATTTCTAATTCTTGCTCTCCCCATGTCTGCACCCATAGCCTCTCTGACCTCCATTCTAACGCTGTGATTTCCTGCATGGTCTTTCCCTCTAGAAGCCCAGATCAGTGACAATGATAGAATTTCTTCCAGAAGAGTGAGAAGGGGTAGATCTGTAATTATCAGAGGTTCAAACACTTTCTGGAGATTAGTCACTATCATCCAAGACTGATAAACCAAGTCAAAATTAATCTTGGATGGAGTATGGGCTGCGTGTGAGCCTTTAGATTAAGGACAGCTGTTTGCATAGCTTTGTATCTTCGGCACCTGGAAAAGGACACGGAGTGCAATAGGCATTCAACTCCCTGAATTGAAGATAGAGCAGAGTTTTTCTCTCCCTATTCCTTATAGCAGCCCTCGGGGTGTTTCCACGCTCTGGGGAGACACAGCTATATATTCAGAATCAATCAGCTGCTGAGTATCAATCAATCTATATGCTTTGATGATTTGAGAAACTGCTCAAAATCAGGCATGTAAGATGGTCAGAAAATCAATTTGTATGTGTAGGCAAACCAATCAGTAACTGGAAAAGAACACGAATTATGTGCAAGGCTTCTCCTAAAAAGTATGTATAGAGAATGGAGCCATAGGAAGCCCTGCAAATAGAATAAACAGAAGAATGGATTATAAATTTGAACTATCCAGAAAAGAAGGATAACAGACAAAGGTAAGGAGATTTAAAAAAAAAAAATGGAGGAGGGATAGAGGAAGTGTCAGGAAGAGTCTAAGGGAAGGTGAGGGAACATGTAAAAAGTAAAAGTCTGAGCAGGATCTCGGGGTTGTCTGCACAGAGCCCACAGTTGACGTAGCAGGGTTTGAGATGGGGAATTGGCTTCTCATTAATGAAAACCCAAGTCCGCTCTAAAAGAGACTCTGGGAGATGACAGATGGCTGCAGGGATAAGGCAAAAATCTAGGATTTTTAAAACCCCAGAATGTACAGGTAATCTCATGTTCAACAAAAATAGCTCTGAGTAAATCAAGTAAAATGTTCAGATTGTCCATACGAAAACAGAAAAGAGAGGCAGTAAGCTTGGTTGTACTCCAAAATACTACAAAGATTTCACCACTCCTGGAGTCTTTCTAATCCATAGTGCATAAAAAGGACTCTGCCAGTTGCTTACTGATACCAATGTATCACCTTGGACATATAACCAATATGACTCTGTAGAATGGGGAAAATAGGCTACTGTAAGGTTTCTAAAAAAAAAAAAAACGAGGCATATGTAGTGTCCTAATGTCCTGACACATAATGGAAACTCAGCAGGAAGACAGACAGGCTCTTCTCAATAACAAAGCTTCAAAAGTGGAGAAGAATCTACCCCTGGCAAAGCACCTCGGCATTGGCAACCCCATTCCATTCTCACACGCTGTGTCAAGAGCATCACTTGGCAAGGCAGAAATTGCTAGTATCATTTAAAGATAATGAAACCAAAGCCCAAGATTAATTGACTTTCCCAAAATCATTATTGTTACAAAGCAGCAGAGAGGGAACGTAAAGCAAATTCTTGTGAAGGTGAAAGCCCAGGAATCTTGTAGATCTTTTTTCATGGGCAAAGAGATGTCCCGGGATTCATATATTAAATTCACACGAAGGTGTTCTTTTCAAAGCATGTGAGATATTCAGTCCATACTAACCACAATAGAAGGTGGCCCTCATTGTCTCTGGAAGATGCCACCAATGCATGCTTTTTTAACTGCCAGACTTTGGCTCTCTACGCTAGGTGATACCTGGAAATTCAAAGGTCAGAGAGCCTTCTCACTTTTGTTAATCTCATCAGACTCCATAGCACTTTTTTAAATTTAAGGTTTTATTTATTTATTTGTCAGAGAAAGAGAGAGAGAGCGAGCACAAGCAGGGTGGGAGTCAAGCAGAGGAAGAAGCAGGCTCCCCACTGAGCCAGGAGCCCAATGCAGGACTCGATTCCAGGACCCTGAGATTATGACCTGAGCTGAAGGCAGCCGCTTAACTGGCTGAGCCACCCAGGCATTCCTAGACTCCATAGCTTTTAAGAATTAACCTCCTTGAACCTGTCTAAATAACTAATTTCAATTGTATCTCTAAATAGGTGATTTATGCTGTTAACAAATAGTGCTCTCAAATGTTTATCATAAAATCTCCTTTTAATTGCTCATTTCTGTATCAATAATGAGATTTTGAATTCTTTGAGACACAGCACACCAATAACCTAAGTATTATAATGCTAGACAACATATAGATTTTGAGGTCTGTGTGTTTTGGAGATAAACACATATAACTAACTCAGATTATTTCTGTAGCCTCTCCAAAGTCACTAGAGCTTCAGTTTTTCCATTCAGGCATAACCATTCCCTGAAAGGAACTAAGTCTATTTGATTGATTGATTGATTGATTGATTGATTTTTGTTTCTTTATATATGTTTGTTTGTTTTGCTATTGGATGTTCATGCTTGCTCTTCCAACATTGCATGGAACTAATTTTCTACTGACATTTTAGGTTTCAGACACTCTGGGGAAACTTTCCATCCACCCGCAATATCCCAAGTCAAGATAAGGATCACCATAAAAAACATGCTGTAAGTTCCAACACCATTATGGCACTACTCAGATATACTGATTTATTGTTTCATTTTGTCTTTATTTTCTTGATTATATAACTTACGAGTACATCAACCAGGTCTATTCTGCCTACTTGCTTTATCACCAGTATGTTGTCCAATAACCCTGAACGATACATAAAGTTCTTTATGCATCTATTCTCCCATTACCTAGGATTCTCGAAGGAAAGACTGCAACATTATCCTTGCTATCACTGGAAGTCAAGACTGGTAAACATCTAATGAACAGGTAGCACCCTCAGGGGCGACTTCTACAGAAATAGAGCTTCTGCTGCTTACCCAAAGGGAGTATTTTCCTCTTTGCAAAGCCTGCAATGTGGCTCAACACTACTGCTTCCCCTTTTCTGCTGACTGGCTTCCCAGGCATGGAGAAGGCACACCACTGGACCATCCCATTATTGGCGGTTTACGTCTCCATACTTCTTGGTAATGGCACCCTTCTCTTTCTTATCAGGGATGATCATAGCCTTCATGAGCCCATGTACTATTTCTTAGCTATGCTGGCATCCACAGACCTTGGAGTGACTTTAACCACGATGCCCACAGTTCTGGGGATCTTATGGTTGAATCACAGAGAGATTGGCCATCAGGCCTGCTTCTCTCAGGCCTACTTTATCCATACCCTTTCTATCGTGGAGTCTGGTGTTTTGCTTGCCATGGCCTATGACCGTTTCATTGCCATCTGCAACCCCTTGAGATACACTTCCATCCTTACCAACACCAAGGTAATGAAGATTGGGATGGGTGTACTGATAAGGGCTGGTCTGTCAATTATGCCAATAATTATTCACCTTCATTGGTTTCCCTATTGTCAATCCCATGTACTTTCTCATGCTTTTTGTCTACACCAAGATGTCATCAAGTTAGCCTGTGCTGACATCACCTTCAATCGTCTCTATCCAGTTGTGGTTGTATTTGCAATGGTCTTGTTGGACTTTCTCACCATCGTTTTCTCCTACATTTTGATACTCAAGACTGTCATGGGCATTGCATCTGGAGAAGAAAGAGCCAAGGCCCTTAACACATGTGTCTCTCACATCTGCTGCATCCTGGTCTTCTATGTCACTGTAGTTGGTCTGACATTTATTCATAGATTTGGCAGACATGCTCCTCGTGTGGTTCACATCACAATGAGCTATATCTACTTCCTTTTCCCCCCTTTTATCAACCCTGTTATCTATAGCATTAAAACCAAGCAGATCCAGAGTGGTATAATTCGCTTATTCTCTCTGCCTAGTTCTAGAGCAAGCTGACAGCTTTCTTCGTAGGAGCAACTAGAGAAAGACATGTCACTGGAAACCTACCTCTCTCTGATATTTAGAACATCATCTTACGTGGCACATTTATTGCTGGATTGTGCATGACATTTTATATATTGATTTATATATATATATATATATATATATATATATATATATATATATAANTATTTTCTTGATTATATAACTTACGAGTACATCAACCAGGTCTATTCTGCCTACTTGCTTTATCACCAGTATGTTGTCCAATAACCCTGAACGATACATAAAGTTCTTTATGCATCTATTCTCCCATTACCTAGGATTCTCGAAGGAAAGACTGCAACATTATCCTTGCTATCACTGGAAGTCAAGACTGGTAAACATCTAATGAACAGGTAGCACACTCAGGGGCGACTTCTACAGAAATAGAGCTTCTGCTGCATTACCCAAAGGGAGTATTTTCCTCTTTGCAAAGCCTGCAATGTGGCTCAACACTACTGCTTCCCCTTTTCTGCTGACTGGCTTCCCAGGCATGGAGAAGGCACACCACTGGACCATCCCATTATTGGCGGTTTACGTCTCCATACTTCTTGGTAATGGCACCCTTCTCTTTCTTATCAGGGATGATCATAGCCTTCATGAGCCCATGTACTATTTCTTAGCTATGCTGGCATCCACAGACCTTGGAGTGANTCTCTATCCCATTATTGGCGGTTTACGTCTCCATACTTCTTGGTAATGGCACCCTTCTCTTTCTTATCAGGGATGATCATAGCCTTCATGAGCCCATGTACTATTTCTTAGCTATGCTGGCATCCACAGACCTTGGAGTGACTTTAACCACGATGCCCACAGTTCTGGGGATCTTATGGTTGAATCACAGAGAGATTGGCCATCAGGCCTGCTTCTCTCAGGCCTACTTTATCCATACCCTTTCTATCGTGGAGTCTGGTGTTTTGCTTGCCATGGCCTATGACCGTTTCATTGCCATCTGCAACCCCTTGAGATACACTTCCATCCTTACCAACACCAAGGTAATGAAGATTGGGATGGGTGTACTGATAAGGGCTGGTCTGTCAATTATGCCAATAATTATTCACCTTCATTGGTTTCCCTATTGTCAATCCCATGTACTTTCTCATGCTTTTTGTCTACACCAAGATGTCATCAAGTTAGCCTGTGCTGACATCACCTTCAATCGTCTCTATCCAGTTGTGGTTGTATTTGCAATGGTCTTGTTGGACTTTCTCGCCATCGTTTTCTCCTACATTTTGATACTCAAGACTGTCATGGGCATTGCATCTGGACAAGAAAGAGCCAAGGCCCTTAACACATGTGTCTCTCACATCTGCTGCATCCTGGTCTTCTATGTCACTGTAGTTGGTCTGACATTTATTCATAGATTTGGCAGACATGCTCCTCGTGTGGTTCACATCACAATGAGCTATATCTACTTCCTTTTCCCCCCTTTTATCAACCCTGTTATCTATAGCATTAAAACCAAGCAGATCCAGAGTGGTATAATTCGCTTATTCTCTCTGCCTAGTTCTAGAGCAAGCTGACAGCTTTCTTCGTAGGAGCAACTAGAGAAAGACATGTCACTGGAAACCTACCTCTCTCTGATATTTAGAACATCATCTTACGTGGCACATTTATTGCTGGATTGTGCATGACATTTTATATATTGATATATATATATATATATATAACGCTAAGCATATATCTCAAGTGTCCAACTGATTGACTCTTTTCTCCAGTAACTCACCCTATTCGGTGAGACTAAAGCACCTGATATATGATTCTTAGATCAACAATATGGGTCTCTGACTGTTTGAGTCAAAGCCCATTGTTTTTCCACATGTTCTATATGCCTTGGCTCTGATATAACTAGCAATGACACTCTTAATCTCAAACATACATCTATTTTTTTTTTGCTAATATAGAAATAGTTGCTCTTTCTAGAAAATTGCACCAAGCGAAACATTGAGCCTTACCCTATCATCAGCTCAATATGGCAACTCTAGGGAAACTGTGTCTAAATCTATTCAGTTAAATGTTTGATAAATATTTATTAAATATTATTATTTTTAGTAATATATATGTGAATATATGCAAAAAAATATTACAACAGAGATAAAATTCCTAATCCAGACAACCATTGTCTTGATGAGTTAGTCCTAGATACGGGAAACAGAGATCTGTATTCTTAAACAGTAAAGTGGTATTAAAGGTCCAGCTACACCACAGAGAAGGCTAGATGGGGGTTCCGGGAATGTGAAATATACCAGCCCCGACAAACAGTTGGTCATATGCGTGAGTATGGAGAGAGAGAGGATGGAGGCCATGTTTGTGACTCGAGCTAAAAATGACCTTTTCTGGCTCCAAATAGCTGCCAAAGTTGATTCTGTTCACAGTCTAGACATGCGGAGGACTTCACCACCCTATGGCCAGCTGAAGACCTGTACATAAGGCTCAGCTGGCAGGTTTTAAAGCGAATCAGAAAAGATATTCTTATGAACAGGAGATTGAGTATGAAATGCTAGGATTACACAAGGGGCCACCCAGCGACTAGTCACTTCCCTTCATATGGATGGAGCCTGTCTCTGGGCTCTGTCATGCTGACATTCAAAGTGCTCTCTGACTCCTGCACCTACTCTCATTCATAGGAAGGTGAGAATTTCCCAGAACTACTGGGATTAATGACTAGTATGGAGAAAACAAACATGAAACCAGACCTTTAGAGCAGCTTCCAGGCTCATAAATAATCTCTACCAGATCAGCTCAATGGACTGTTTGTTTGTTCATTCATTTATTTTTACTGAACTCAGCTGTCTGTCTGCATGACATTTGTCCTTCTCCTTTCATAGTTTCTGGATGGTGTGTTCCAGGAGGATAATGATATTATAGGTCTTATCTCCTACTGTATTACAGAAACTACCACATGGATAATCTTAAATAAAATACAACTTTTTGATCGAAATGAATAAAACTTAAAGTGATCCATGTGTCTGTGTGTCTGTTGGTTCTCCTGATTATGTTTCTGAATCTACATGTCCTCTCAATGTCTCTGTTATTATGTCCTGGAATGCCTTCAAATATTTGGCGACCCTAAGTTGTATTCTGATGTAACACACTCACAAATATAAGCTCATAACTATGTCTGAATGCATCCTTCCCTTGTGCTCTTGGGAATTCAAGGGCATCTAAACTCCATCAGAGGAAATCTTTCTTGACTTTCTCTCTAGGCCCAGTGATTCTGGGACCTCCCATAGCAGACAAATAGAAAGGGCATTAGGATAACAAGGTATTTTAGAAAGTCTTCAAGTGGGTGCAGTTCATTGAGACCTTCAAATTTTCTCTCTTCCTTTTCTCTCCTTCCCTACATTGTAGAGATTGTATGGAGAGATCAGAGAAAGAGCTCTTAAGAAATAAAGGACTGGGAAGTCAGTTTCACTTAGATGGAGGTGAATCCTATGAAACAGAGCAGAGCGCTGGGATCATGATGAACCCAGCTGAATATCTGGGTCAAGGGAGTTAGGGTGGGGAAACTGTCCTGATAGACCAGTTTAATGCCTTTCTCTGGCCCTTATATCCACATATGCTTTAATGTAGAGGCAAAGTCCTGGGAGTTCTCCAAAAACAAACAAACAAAACAGAGCAAAAAGTCCATCCTCCCTAACTTTTCTTTCCTACCAGTATGTGATACTCAAAATTAATCACCCTCCTGGTGCCCAAACCAGGGAACAGCTCGAGACCTTGGGGCACCACTGTTCCAAAGCTCCAAATTCCCAAGGCTGGGAGAATAAAGGAGGGAAGAGGCAAAAACGGGCCTTGGGGAGGACCTTCTGAAACAAATGCTCCTTGAAGTGTGGCTTCTGGGTATGATCTAAAGACGAGGTGTTGGAACCAAGATGTGGTGTTAGAACCAAGGGTCAGGGGTCCAGGCTCACATCTATGGCACCGATGAACAACAAAAGACTCATTAACAGGTCAGTAAAAAGCTCCAGCATATCTTGTCCTGGAAGGCTTAGTATAGGCAACAGGTAATGGCAGGGCAGGATGGGTGTAGAGAGTTGCTTTAATGAAATTTACCGAGAAAGGCAGTAATATGTCAATCAAGAGGTAATGAGGCATAGGAATATATCCCAATGACTCCCTCAAAAACTGGGCTTCCAAATAATCTTTTCTTGCAGATTTGTGGAATAGGGAAAGCCAAAATCTGCCTTCCCCTTCCTTACTAGACAGATATACGTTGAAAGAAAAAAAGCAGAACATCTGTGGGAATAGAGGCAGATATCTCTAGAATGATTCAGAGCTCTGGGATGGATTATCTGTTTCCTTTGTTGCTCTCTTCAGCTCTTACCCCCTGTGTGTGCCGCCAGTTATTTACAGCCCCAGAGTTTAAATCAAGTTGAGGAGGGGAGGCACTGTCGTGACCAAGGGTAGAGACTAACAGCAAGAAAAACTTGCCAAACAGACGAGTCTCCGATTAAAGCAGTGGCAGAATTTGAGGAATCTGACATTAGATACTCTGCTTTAAATTGCTTCATATTCCCAGAAGTGAGCCTATTAGCTATCAGGAAATCAGTGTGCAAAGTGTACCTCTATATTGAGGTATAGGCACTGTAGATTTTGAGGATCTCAAACTCCCCACAGATAAAGAGTGATAGTGGATCTGGTGTTGGGGTGGTGTGGGTAGGGGACAGTGGTCACCCTTTTTACCAGAAGGGATGCTACCCAAGGAAAAAAGCTGGATGCTTTGGGTAGAAAGCCATTCACAGCCAGTATTCACTGATAAAAAAAGTCAGGAATTTATTGCCTCTATAGGTTAGATGATCAGTTCATGGCTTTGGAAAAGTATAAGCATATGTACTGAGACCTATATTATTTGGTGATTAAATTACATACATTGGATACCATGTATCAGAACATAAAGCACTGCTAGGTATAAATCACCTAGTCAGACAGTGGAGTTGATGTCTGGAATGCAGACGATAAGAAGAAAGGGTACAAGACAGGGAATGCAGACGATGAGAAGAAAGGGTACAAGGCAGACAGGGGCATGAAGGCTGGAAACAAAAGGGAGAAGGAAAGGCAATTGTAAAGTTTTGTTACTTGAATGTCTGGACGGTGTTCCTCCATGAGAACACACATACGAGAAGAGACACTCAGAGTGTCTTCTTGAAGCCTCCAAGTTTCTGGAATAGAATAATTAGTTTGGAATAGAATAATTAGTTTGGGGAAATAGTTGTTCATCAATACAAGATCTTAAGGGCTCCCTGGAAATGAACACCCCCATGAGTTGATGGATATATTTTGCAAGGTTGAGGCAATAGTTAGAGAATTATAAGTCTTTGCAGTGTTAAAAATGATTTTAAAAGACCACGTAGATGACACCAACAAATTTTTTTTATTTTTTATTTTGCTATTATTACGTTCAATTAGCCAACATATAGTACATCATTAGTTTTTAATGTAGTGTCCAATGATTCATTAGCTGCGTATAACACCTAGTGCTCATTACAACGCATGCCCTCCTTAATGCCCATCACCCGGTGACCCCATCCCTCTACCCATGAGAGACTCTGGACTCCAGGAAACAAACTGAGGGACATCATCAATTCTTTTTAAAGATTTTATTAATTTATTTGAGAGAAAGGGCATGAGCGGGGGGAGAGGGAGAGGAAAAGGGAGAAACAGACTCCCTGCTGAGTGCAGAGCTCCATCTCAGGACACTGAGATCATGACATGAGCCAAAGTCAGACGCTTAACTGACTGAGCCAGCCAGGCGCCCCGACACAAACAAATTCATTTAGCACTTCATGAAGTGGACAGTCTCTGCTTGGAGAACAGCAATATGGGGTGCAAGGCAGAAGATTTTCACAGGATAAAGAGTAAAGAACAAAGAACAAGAAAGAGACAAATAGAAAATACCTTCTTGCTGGAGCCACATAGTCAACCTGTGTGGGGTGAGAGGGACCAGAGTTGGCTTGGCCTTGGGGGTCTGGCTGACGGATATACCATGTTTCTGGTCAAGGGGAGCATTTACAGGGACACGAAAGTTGTCTAAGTTTCAGTTTGCTGATGTGGCACCCTCAATAGGGGCCTCTCCATCTTGGGCCTAGAGAGTTTATTTCAACAGCACCAAACTGTGTCATTGAGTACATGACCCTAATTACCACTTAACTGTCCCTCCAACCCCCGGACCTCCGCACACACACACACTGGCAGCACTCAGCTGCACAAAGTATGCTCATTACTTTGATTGATTCAAGTGCAGATTCTTAGTCTGAGTGTGAACCCGGAAAGGGACCCATTAAGGCTTATTTTTTTCAGATATGACCGAGTAGATCATCATTTCTGAAATTCCCCTTGTCTAACGTGGTGCGGGAAAAGAGCAATTCTGCTACTTCCTGGCATCTGGACCCTGTGAGGCCCTCTTCATTATCTTCAATATCAGTTACAGAAAAATGGGGAAAGTAGGATGTTTGTGGGCAATCTATTAAAGAATAGGGCACATTGGCACCACGGCCGACCGAGTGTGCTGTATAATAGGAAGCCGTTCTGCTCTCCAGCTCTCTTCCTCGCCCTGTCTGGCTCCCCACCCCTCTGGGTCTCAGCATGTTCTAGGAAATAGCCCAGGCTAGGCTTGTGAGGCTAGGCAACTGGGACCCATCCTTGTCAAACCAGTTTCTTTTTTAGTGTTGGGGTTTTTGGATTTTGGTTTTTTTTTTGTTTTTTGGGGTTTTGGGTTGTTTTTTTTGTTTGTTTGTTTGTTTGTTTTGGTGAGTTGTTGTTTTTTGATTTTTTGTTTTTTTGTTTTTGGTTTTGGTTTTGGTTTGCCCAGTCTGCTCCTCCCAGCTCTACCAGGGCAAAGCCTACCTTGCCCCCACCCCCATGTGAATCCCAAGGCTGCAGGTTTCCATCAGTCTGGTCTGCACTTACTAAAGAGCTCCTCCATATGAAACATAAGGAATAGCATGAAAGACATTAGGAGAAGGAAGGGAAGAGTGAAGGGGGGGAAATCAGAGGGGAGATGAACCATGAGAGACTATGGACTACAGGAAACAAACTGAGAATTTCAGAGGGGAGGGGGGTGGGGGATGGGTTAGCCCAGTGATGGGTATTAAGGAGGGCACGTATTACATGGAGCACTGGGCGTTACCAGCAACTAATGAATCATGGAACACTATATCAAAAACTCATGATGTCTGTATGGCGACTAGCATAACATAATAAAATTTAAAAATAAAATAAAATAAAATAAAAAAGACTTCAGATGAAAATAAATAAACAATAAATAAATTAAATAAATAAATAAATAAAATAGAGGGCTCCTCCTCTTTTCTCATTCCCCCCTCCTCCTGCTCCAGACTCTAGCCATACATTTCAATCGTTGTCATCTTAGAACCCCATTCTTAAGACCCCATTGTCCTACACCTCTTCTCCAACCATTTTGAGCAAATTGGAATGACTCAACATACTTGAGTGTGTGAGTGACCCGGCTTGCCCCTGCCAAACAGAATCAGAATGGCTCCTTCCTATAAATGTAACCCAAACTCCTCACGTAGACGTCATGTCCCACCACTTACAAAGTCCACTCCCAAATGATACTGCATTTAGTCCTCACAGGGCAAGGCAGATTGCATTCCTCTCATTTATTTTCAGATGAGGATCACAGGCTGAGAGAGTAGAAGGGGTCTGCCCAAAATTACATAGCTGAACATTGGAGGGCTGAAACGTCAGCTAAGGCATTATCTGAAAGTCAAAGTTTGGATGTCTTGGAGGCTTGTGATGAACTCATTCTAGAATATTCTTTGTAATGCTCATGGTGATATATTGGTATTTGCCCATATCCTAGCTTATCCCCACACTGGTAGAAGTATTTACAAAGCATAGATATTTAAGTGTTTTTGAGTTTTAGTTGTGGTAAGAGGACCACCATGCTAACCCTTTCATATGACTTTTCGAAACCAATAAAACCTCCGACAATCTAATCATTTGTTACTCCTCTCTTGATTTCTCTAGCTGATTTGGGTACGAATTATTTCTTCAAGCCCTTTCTTGCCTTAGGAATTTCTCCTCTGTTCTTCCCTCAGACTGAAATTTTCCTTTCTTTTTACCTGATTCCTACACATCTATCAGATGATATATAAACTGGGAAGCTTTCTTTTTTCTTTTCTTTTTTTTATGATATGTTAGTCACCATACAGTACTTCATTAGTTTTTGATGTAGTGTTCCATGATTCATTTTTTATGTGTAACACCCAGTGCTCCTTGCAATTCGTGCCCTCCTTAATACCCGTTTCTTTGACCATACCCAAACTTTGCCAGATGTAATAAAGTAAGTCACCTACCTGTTCCCACTGCGTCCTGCAACTGCTCTATTATAATTTTTACATTGCCGTTATTCCTCTTTCACTGTCTGAATCTGTCTCAATTTATAAGGACAAGAACCAGCTGTATCGCGTAAACTTACTACCATATCCGCCTCCCCCGGCACATATATAAGCACTGATTTGCAGTTGTTGGTCGTATTGTTTTTCTATCTCTAAGGCTTTCCTAAGAATGACTGCTTTATTTCTCTGGTGTCACTACAGTTTAGGGAAGAGCTACAGGAAGTAAAAAAGTAGAAACTTAAGAAGGAGAATTTCTAAAGACCTACAGATCTGTGCGTAGTCTTTCCTTGAGAGAAGACTTATCCTATCATAATGCCCATTATGGAACTCAACACCAGTGCCACACCCTTTCTGCTCACTGGCTTTGTGGGCCTGGAGAAAGCTCACCACTGGATCTCCATCCCGTTATCTGTTGTCTATATCGCCATACTTCTTGGCAATGGCATACTCCTATTTCTCATCAGGGTTGACCATAACCTCCGTGAACCCATGTACTATTTCTTAGCCATGCTGGCCACCACGGATCTTGGGATGACCCTGGTTACAATGCCCACAGTGCTATCTGTAATGTGGATAAATCACAGGGAAATCGGCCACGGCACCTGCTTTCTCCAAGCCTACTTCATCCACAGTTTCTCTACAATAGAGTCTGGAATTTTGCTTGCCATGGCCTATGATCGCTTCATTGCCATCCGCAACCCACTGAGATATACTTCCATTCTCACAAACACCCAAGTGATAAAGATTGGAGTGGGAGCTTTTGTGAGGGGATTTGTCCTCATCTTGCCTCCAATATTGCCTCTCTATTGGTTTTCCTATTGCAGATCCCGTGTCCTCTCTCACGCATTCTGCCTCCACCAGGATGTTATCAAATTAGCCTGTGCTGACATCACCTTCAATCGCCTATATCCTATTGTGGTGGTATTTTCTGTGGCCCTAATGGACTGCCTGATAATCTTTTGCTCCTATATTTTGATTCTCCAGACCGTCATGAGCATTGCCTCTGGAGAGGAGAGGTCCAAGGCCCTCAACACATGTGTCTCCCACATCTGCTGCATCCTGGTCTTTTATGTCACTGTTTTTGGTTTGACATTTGTCCACCGATTTGGGAAGAATGTTCCCCATCTAGTACACGTCACAATGAGCTACGTCTACTTCCTTTTTCCCCCTGTTATGAACCCTGTCATTTACAGTATTAAAACTAAGCAGATTCGCAGTGGTTTACTCCAATTAGTCTCTCTGTCCCCATCAAGAAAATGACATTTACTCTCTCCTGTCTGGGAAGGACTAAGAGGTTATAAGCATCGTGATAACTTGACTGGCATGCATTTCTTAGAAGTACATTAAAATAAATAGGCAAATGTCAGAAAAATATGTCTTACAACAGTTTTTTTTCCTGCCACTCCCTTTTTTTCATGAGAATGAAATGTAATAAGTCATGTAAAACACAAAACACAGTGCAAGGTGCTTAGCATGTGTTCCGTGGATCCTCATTCTGTACTAAATGCCTTCATTTATAGCAGCTCTTATGTGACTCTGATTCTGGGGCATGATCCAACAAATTTATCGCAGATTCCATTCTTAGTTGTTTTCTCATGTGGACTGGACATCCCAGCAACCATTAACTTTTATCTGTTGTGTCCCTTGTGTGCACCTAGTTGCATTTTCTAGAACCTTGTCATCAGTGAAGCAGAGAGCCTTCCTGAGCTAATTTCCAAATGATTGCTATTGAACACAGTACACATGCAAGACAACATGTAGAATATTAATACCCAATTTTTACATAGTGAAGTGAATTGAAATCAAGAAGTAAATCAATTCCTGGTCCAGAGGAAGAAGTTTTGTTATGATGATCTTGATGAAAGGGTGCTAATCAGAAATTACATATAATCAGAGCCCAAAGGAGAAATTAATTCAGATCAGAACTGGACATGATTGGAGCTTGGTGCGTATTCCTCAGGTGTGCAGAACAGAGGTTAAGGAAGGGTAGATTATGTGTGTGCAAGAATGGGGAAAGAAAGAAAAAGCAGGAGACACATGTATTAGGGGCAGAAGAAAGCCTGGCCTGAAGAAAAGGGTTTTATGGCAGGCTCTAGGGATATGTTTAACCCAAATAGCAGGAGAGGAGGGATTCAGATCATATCCCATTCTCAAGGGTGGCAGTAAGGATGCTTATAAATTAAATACAGGAAGAGGTAGAAATAAATTTGCCAGAGTTCAACAAGTCTTGTGCAGGTCACCACAGGCAGATTATTTCCCTGAAGATTGATGGAATCAGAGTCAAATATAGGTGAATTTCTGATCTCTTGCACATTCCCTTGCTCTTGATCGCCAAGGAGAAGAACTTCACAGAATCACTGGGTTTTGGGGTAGTAAGGAGGTAAGCCAAATGTGCAAATGTGGGACCATGGCAAATGCTCTGGCGTGGTTTACAAGGTATGTAATGTGTCCTGTGTGTGTCAGGCCCAAAGACTGGCACACCTTTCTGTTTAGAAACGCCTGCCACACTTGAAATTTATTCTTTCATGTCTATCTCTCCTCCTCCCTACTGGACTGTGAAATCCACTGTATACCAGCTTCAAGCACAATGCTTCGGTTGAGTAGAGTAGGGGCTTACGAAAGTTCTCTATTAAATCAAATAATAAATTAAGAGTGGATGATGTTCCTGTGTCTATTTCTCTTAGTTTTACATATAAAGATGTGTCTGTACATATAAAGACAGAGATCGAAGTCTCTGTATTTGAGACATTCCTCTGAGCTTTTGCCCCCTCTACGTGACAGGAGACTTCCCAAGGTAAATAATGGAAATCTCCTGTGTTCAGGGTCAGCCCATTCCTTCCTGGGCATATATTATGAGTACACTGAAGCCAGCCTCATAGGGCATCTTTCTTAACTTCCCAAAGTTTCCATTGGTGAATTTTCTTTTTAATGCTGTTATATGAAATGTTGATTTTTAGTGAACAATTATCAATCATTATAGTTTCCATATTTTCTTAAGTGCTGCAAGATACCCAAGGAGAAAAAGAAGAGAAAGAAAAAAAGATACGGAAGAGGAGTCTATAAGGGGATTGCTCAAGCCACAGATGCTTCTTCACCTCCTTGCCATAGCAGTCCATTCAATGTGGGATAGATAAGGGACCATCAATAAAACCAATTGTGATAATAATACTACTTGCAATAACCTTGAATTCCAGTGGTGGTTTATTGCCTCTACCAAAGAACATTTATTTCTGGTCTGGTAAGGACTTCTGTAGACATTATATCACTAGGGCAGGAACTGGGCCAGAACTGAAAATAACGACTTTACTATGTATCAACGGTCCATGGAGGTATCTAGGTAACTGAGGGACTGGTGGTCACTGAGCAACAGGTTCTGTGCTTTGAGAGCAGTGGTATCAGAGTGTCATTTGTGTTTGCCAGCTGTGGAAACCATGGGATGAGCGCATACAGTGATGTCAAAAACAAAATGATGTCAGGCTGGCTCCAGCCCAGCAATAAGCTATCAACATGATCTTATCCCTTCTCAGGGGATTAAGGAGGGATAGGATCAAGCATGTGGTAGAAAATACTGTGAAGAGAGGCATTTAGATAGAGAGAGAAACCTTTATCCACAGTCATGGATATGGTTTTACTACTCTCAAAGAAGTCCTTCCATAAAGCATATTCATACGTTAAAACATTAGTGAGATACTCGTCACCCTGTGGCCTGAAGGGGCTCTGGGTGTGACTGACTACCGGCCTCACACCATTCTGGGAGCATTAAGGCCCTGGTGAGGCTTAACGCTGCAATAAAATGCACTGGATTATATTCAACACAATGTGATACATTTCAATTACACAGTAATGTTTTTAAAAATCTTTAAATAGAACCTTTGAGGACAAGGGTTGTGGTCCAGACATTACCTCCACTTCAAACGGCACTCTCTATAATATCTTAGATGTTCAATATCTACTGGCTTGAAGGCAGGATGAAGTTCATGTCCCTAATCATTCTTGGAGGACCTCTGCCTACCTCTCTGGGGATGTGAGAGTCTGCCTGTGGCCAGAGGGACATGCATGTAGGCTGGAGAAGGAGGCCCAGCCTCACCACCAGCACTGGGAACCACACACATTGAAAACTGCCAAGTTCCAGTTACAAGAGGACTTAGCCTCAGCTGAGCATTCAAGGAGGAGCCCGGCAATCATTTTCCATGTGCAGGACAGCTGTGATGCAAGGGCACCCAAGGAACATGCCTGGCTTGTCCAGCTTTGTGCTGAGGACTGAGTGGCTCAGAGGAGAGCCTAAGTGGGCAAGATGAGAAACAGTAAGTAGAGAGGACAGAACACGCCTTAGGTGGGAGGAGAAGGTCAGTGGACTAGATGGGAAAGAAAATGAGTGAAGGAAGGGTAGAAGACAAAGGAGAGAGGACCAGGGAGATAGGAGTGAGTGTCAGAAAGGGAACCCAAGGGAAGGTCTCTTCGTGGGCAGGAAGTTAAAGAGAGAAAGGAAATCAGGGTGTTTCCCTGGGACCCAAGTTCAGGGGAATCATGCTTTATCAGTGACTAACCCCTACCTGCCCCCAACCAGGAGTTCCCATGCATGCAGTATTGAGAGGGCTGAGGGGGGAGTGCTAGCTGAGCCATGAGACAACAGTCCTGAATGCTTAGCCCCTCCCCGGACTTGGAGGCTTTATCTTGTGGGCACAAGCCTTCTGCTCTCCAACCATTCCCCTCCCAACTTTGCAAAAACTGCCACCTGACCCCATAGTGAATGAACCAGGAGACAGCCTGTAGGAATGGGGCAAAAGGCTGTCCCTCAGGTCTCGATATGGTTCAGATGGAAGAGAAATTCCACTACACACCTTACAAAATCACTTAATCCTCAATTTTTGCTATTTCTCTGTTACCTAGAATAAAACCATTCTCAACAGAGGTTTCTGAAGTTAAAATGAAAAATAAGGTTTCTGACAGGCTGGTACAGCACAATAGATGCATTTAAACGTCTTCTTTTATGTAAGTG
>NC_048225.1:57665294-57669538 GCF_002007445.2 Ailuropoda melanoleuca
ATAAAGGAAAAATTATTTTTCCTCTCTTACATTGTTTGGATAAACTATTTCATCTGTTTGTTTTTAACATTGCTATCTGGTAAAACTTCCTTCCACTTTCTCTAAACTTGCTCTTGATGAACTCCAAATATCTTGCTATTTCTGTCCTCCATCAGAAAATTGAAAGCATTACTTGGGAATGACTCAGGGTGATCATAGTGTTATCTCACCCACTATGAAGACTGTAGGTTGAGGAAGCAGAAGAGAACGGGAAGGGAGGAAATCCTGGCTATGGAAACCAAAATCTCCTCCATTTGACCCATCACTCTCCTGCCTCCATAATGGCATCAGAGTTCCAGCAGTTTTTCCATCAGTGAGAGACCCCCTTTTTTTTTGGTGCCCTTCCTCCAAAATAACAGTACCCAGAAAACATTCCCTTCAGCAATCTGTGCCTTGGCACTGTACCATAATGTAGTTTTAGCTCCTGTCCCTCAAGCTCCGAGAGCATCATCGTTCCTTCCCCCAGCTCGGCAGTGACATATATCTCTATGTCCAGTTCATGGAGATAAGTCTTCCTGCTCAGCCTCACTTTCTGTCCTATCTTTCTGGTAATTCATGACCACGTACTTACCTGTTAGCCGAGGGCCTTGCTGTTTCTGCAGAACTCACCCTGCTGAGCAGAAGCATTTGTATGGGCTCCTACAGGTCCTCAGGGAAGGGAGTAGCCCTTGGGCCTTACAGGAACCCAAGTACAGAAGCAAGAAAGATTTGTGTGACGTAGTCTACCCTGGACCACATCTAGTTAAGGACACAGAAGTACATATAGATTCCAAGCTGATTTTCCAGGAACAATCTGACCAATGTTAAAACCAAAGCAACCAAGCAAAAGCTTTGTGTAAATAGTTTCTCTCTAGAGATGTTTTTTGTTTATTTGTTTTTGCTTTGCACACCCAGCGTGGAGCCCAAAGCCAGGCTTGAACTCAGGACCCTGAGATCATGACCTGACCTGAGATCAAGAGTCAGACACTTAACTGATTGAGCCACCCAAGCGTACCTCTCTATAGAGATGTTTTTGAGCATTTCTGGAATTCTTTGGACAGAGAAACAATTTCCAAAGAGAGGAATTTCTCTTTATGAAGTATTTATCATGTGAAACGCTGAACCAGGAACTTTCCAGCACTCTCTCTATTACATAATGTGCTTTTGTCTGTTTAACCACTAATTGTAAAGATAAATGAAAGATTCCAGGAAGTGTAATGATAAAAGATCGAATTAAGGATGAGGTAACTCTTAGTTTATTCTATACTACGGCAAAATTAATATTTTTATTTATAAAACAGAATTGTTTTCAAAATTTTTATATGTTTTTCCCCATTATGTTCAGTAATCCTTTTTATTTGTAAAGAAGAACAAATATTGCATTTTCCTACCTAAGTGGTTTTGAGTTAGGCTAATTTGGAATCAAAATCTAACTGGAATACTACTCACTAATCTTGTGACTCTGGGCTGCTGACTTAAACTTTCTTTGCTTTAACTTTACTTCCAGTATGTCAAAGATAAAAATCATGTTTGTAAAGTGCTGAAGATACTTTCTGAGACGCATCAAAGCCTAAATAATTGTTAGCTATAAATACTAATTATACTAATACTAACTATACTGCTATGATACTCATTGTTGTTATTATTTTTATTATTGTTATTATCATTGTCATTATTATTATTACCCAAACTTTCCAAGATGCAGTTATTTTATTTACTTTTTTCAATCCTCTTTCCTAATCTGCAGGCATGGTGTCAGGATCTTTGATAAGAAAATTAGGTTATTAGGAATGTGTTCTCATTAGCAACTTAAAAGTAGTATGAGGACTCTCATGTTTGTTCTCAGAAATTTCTGCAAACATATATTACTTAACCCTTTAATGCCAGAGACAGTGTTGGATCTTGGTAATGCCTAATCCAAAATGGTACATCTTTGTTTAGAAAGAGCAGGCAAATAACTAAGGCATAAGAAGGAAGCCAAAAGACATGTTATCAGCTACATTTAGGTTGAGGGAGCAGAGAAAGACGAGATCTATATTTCTAATAATATTTCAAATCCATAGTATTATTTCAAAATACATTCTCTCTTAATAGATAATATTAAAGACTGAAAAATACAGACTTTGACTTAGAGTATGCCATTGACTTGCATTTTGGTAAAGAAAGCATTGAGCTCTGACTCTAGACCTCTCGATTCAATTTCCGACTGTGTCCTCTACCAGCTATGCGACCTTGAGCTACTTAGTCAAACACACTGCGCCTCAACATTCCAACTCCCAAGTATTTCCCACAACTGTTGAAGAATTTTACTCTCCCACAAGCAGCATATGGGAGTTCCAAGCACTCCACATCCATAACAACATAGGGTACTTACTGTCTGTTGTTTTAACTGTAGTCATTCCGGTGTCTATAAGACATTTCATGGTGATTTAAATTTGCATTTCCTTTTTATTTTTTTTACCCTCCTCCTAAATTTACATTTCCTTCATAACTAATCATTTGGTCTTTTTTTCATATGCTTCTTCGCCATTCGCATATCTTCTGTGAAAATATTTAGATTAAAAGTCTGCCTGCTTTTATCAGATTGTCTTCGGATTATTGAGTTGTAAGAGTTCTTTATTCAATCTGCATACAAGTGCTTTTTCAAATGTACATGTTATAAATATGTTTTTTTTAAATCTCTGGATTGACTTTCTTTCCTTAACAGAGTCTTTTGAGGAGCAGACTTTGTTACTTTTAATGAAGTTGAATGTATCAATTAATTTTTCTTTCTTTAAAAAGGTCACAAAGACTTTTTCCTGTTTTCTTCTATGTGTTTTACAGTTTGGGTATATTTTTATTAAGTACATATAGGTCTTTGTTGTGTTTAAATTAATTTTTGTGTAAAGTCTAAGATAGGGTCGAAGTTAATCTTATTTCTATATAAACATACAGTCATACCAGCAACATTTATTGAAAAAATATTCTTTCTTACAAAAATAGTTGGTGACTTTGTTAAATATCAATAATTGATTTATGTGAAGATCTGTTTCTGGACTCTCTCATCTCTTTGGTTGATGTGTTCGTCTCTCATTATGATTATTCAACACTATCTTTTTACTGAAGATTTATAATAAGTTTTGCAATTAGAGAGTATATGAGCTCTAAAGACTGTTCTTTATGTTCAAGGTGTTAGTTAGTTAGTTCTTTTGTATTTCTGTAAAAAAAGATGTAAAACAACCTATGAAATTCTACCCCAAAAATGCTAAGATTTTGTTATTGTTTTCCCCTAACCTCCAAATCGATGGTGCTGAGGTCTTATTCTTTTTTTGTTGTTACTGGATTCACTTACTATTATTTCCTTAAGACCTTAAACAAACAAAAACATGTTCATGGATGGATAGTAGAGGATAGTAATTGTCTTTTCTCCAAAATGTTTTTCTGTTTAGGAATCAGAGATGTCTTGACCCAGTGTTGGTATGTTTCCTTTTTTTCTATCATACTATCATTTCATTTATAGTCCAACCTATTCTTTGTACTGTGGTTCAGATAAATTTTACTTCTGTGTGTATCATAATTTCATAATATTTTGTTATTATTTTCACTTTACTATTCAATTGTGTTTTAATAAATTTAGTAGAAAGAAACAGAAATAAAATAGTCTTAATCTCAATTGTTTTTTAACCTGAAAAATGTTTATTTTACATTAGTGTTTGAAGGAAATTTTCACTAGAAATCTACATTGACAGGTTTTATTTTTACAACATCACAAATGAAGTTCCATGTTTTTTTCCTTTGACCTTAATTGTTTCTGAAGACAAGGCAGACAAAATTCTTCTCATAGCTTCCTTGTACGCAATGTGTCTTTTTCTATATTCATTTAGTTGTATATTTTCTTTCATTGACCTTACTCAACATTTGCTGAGCATCTGAACCCTTTATGTGCTAATTTTGAGAAATTTCAGCCAATAGTTCCTCAAAACTTTTTGAAACTTTTTTCTCTCTTCTTCACTTTTAAAACACTAATTGCACACGTGATAGCCAGCTTAATAATGATCCACCACTTCTGGAAGTCTTTTAATTTAAAAAAAAAAATCTTTGTGTTTCATTCAATGCTTCTGTTTGGATGATTGCATTGATACATCTTTGAGTTCATTACTCTTTTTTCTGGGTTGTGCAATCTACTCTAGATCCCATCTAATAGTTTTTTTTATTTATTTTTCTCTACTTAGATTCTTTTTTTTTTT
>NC_048225.1:57670595-57672258 GCF_002007445.2 Ailuropoda melanoleuca
CTCTCTCTCTCTCTCAAGTTAATAAATAAAACATCTTTTAAAAAAAGAAAAAGAAATTTCACACGGATTCTGAGATCCTGTGAAACTGATGTTATCTCCTTGATCATGGCTCAGCTGTTAATATGCTATTAATAAGGAGGAAAAAGAGAAATGAGGTGAGAAGCCTGACGAGGAAGGCTAAGTAGCAAATAGTCTCAGAATGGAGTACTTCTACCTGGGCTCAAAATACAGATGATTGTATAGGGCCTGGGAAGTTTCAGGAGCTAGGTAAAATAGAACCTGACAAGACCTCAGATATAAAATAATTTGAAGAGGTATGCACTTAGCCTCAGGAAAATGGTTCCAGACTGCTATGTTAGGGGAAAGTAGGTGTCAGGGTGTTGATGGATCAGACTTGACTCACCCCTTGCTAGTCCGCAGGTTACACAGGTTGCACACTCTTAACATGTGTCTCAGTGAGCTCCTCCCTGCATGCATCCCATGACTTTGCTTGTCTCCCACCGGAATTTTTATAAGAGTTCCCCAAATATTTTCCATTCCTCTAATATCCTAACACCAATGTGTGTTTTGATTATTCTCCTTAAAGCATTTTAAAGGTTTTCAAGGGCATCTGGGTGGCTCAGTCAGTTAAGTGCCCCACTCTATTTCAGCTCAGGTCATGATCGTAGGGTCATGAAATGGAACCCAGTGTAGGCCTCCGCATTCAGCGGGGAGTCTGCTTGGGATTCTTCTCTCCCTCTCACTCTCCCTCTGCCTCTCTCCCATCCCTGTGCAATCTCTTTCTCTCTCTTAAAAAAAAAAAATTTTTTAAAGGTTTTCTAAACTCTTAGTTTCATCAGCTAGACCCTGAGACCTGAGGTTCACTCCCCACCTGCTTATACTCACTAACCTTTGTCTTAACATTTTTCTTTAAGCTCTTCTTTCCAGCTTACCTCTTAATGTAGACAAATGAAACCCAAACCACCCCCCAGGTGACAGTGACTGCCCTGACAAGACCTCCGGCCAGCCCAGACCACCCAGAGACCCTTTAAGCTAAACCTGACCCGCACCCACACAGATGGACCATGGAGCTACCCCTGGAATGACTCCAGTTACCTTTCCCTCATTCTAATACTAAATCTCCAGCAAGAAGGAGCCTCAGCTCATTTACATAACATACAGTGTGCATAGGCCTGCTTCCTCAAGCCGGAAGCGAGACCCTATGCCTGCAGCTACATCCAGTGACAAGGCTTCCCAATCTGAAAATTCATCCTAATCCTCAACAAAAGGAACTCACTCACCCAGTCTCAGCGAGCCAGGGCTTTGGAAGCTATTTCCCGTGATTTTATTTGCTGCAAATAAAGTTTATTTTGTGCCACAATTCAACCCGGTGTGTCTGTGACTCACCAAAGAGCAAGCTAATGTTGGTTCCATTACATTCGTATCATGTCTCCAGCATGTTGCCAGTCCTACTCATGGCAGGCAAACCCCAGTCCGCGGTCTCCCTAAAACACACAGTATGACGATGTACAGAGAGCTGCAATATTCTCACCGCAGACTCGTGGCCACAGACTGAATAACAAAGAAACTGGATCTAGGAAAGTTGCCTTCTCTTTAATAAGATTTGTGGAAGAACAATGGAGTGGCCTACGGAGTTTGGGAAACAGATCAGCTTTGGTGAGAT
>NC_048225.1:57676794-57813833 GCF_002007445.2 Ailuropoda melanoleuca
CTCTCTCTCTCTCTCAAGTTAATAAATAAAACATCTTTTAAAAAAAGAAAAAGAAATTTCACACGGATTCTGAGATCCTGTGAAACTGATGTTATCTCCTTGATCATGGCTCAGCTGTTAATATGCTATTAATAAGGAGGAAAAAGAGAAATGAGGTGAGAAGCCTGACGAGGAAGGCTAAGTAGCAAATAGTCTCAGAATGGAGTACTTCTACCTGGGCTCAAAATACAGATGATTGTATAGGGCCTGGGAAGTTTCAGGAGCTAGGTAAAATAGAACCTGACAAGACCTCAGATATAAAATAATTTGAAGAGGTATGCACTTAGCCTCAGGAAAATGGTTCCAGACTGCTATGTTAGGGGAAAGTAGGTGTCAGGGTGTTGATGGATCAGACTTGACTCACCCCTTGCTAGTCCGCAGGTTACACAGGTTGCACACTCTTAACATGTGTCTCAGTGAGCTCCTCCCTGCATGCATCCCATGACTTTGCTTGTCTCCCACCGGAATTTTTATAAGAGTTCCCCAAATATTTTCCATTCCTCTAATATCCTAACACCAATGTGTGTTTTGATTATTCTCCTTAAAGCATTTTAAAGGTTTTCAAGGGCATCTGGGTGGCTCAGTCAGTTAAGTGCCCCACTCTATTTCAGCTCAGGTCATGATCGTAGGGTCATGAAATGGAACCCAGTGTAGGCCTCCGCATTCAGCGGGGAGTCTGCTTGGGATTCTTCTCTCCCTCTCACTCTCCCTCTGCCTCTCCCCCATCCCTGTGCAATCTCTTTCTCTCTCTTAAAAAAAAAAATAATTTTAAAGGTTTTCTAAACTCTTAGTTTCATCAGCTAGACCCTGAGACCTGAGGTTCACTCCCCACCTGCTTATACTCACTAACCTTTGTCTTAACATTTTTCTTTAAGCTCTTCTTTCCAGCTTACCTCTTAATGTAGACAAATGAAACCCAAACCACCCCCCAGGTGACAGTGACTGCCCTGACAAGACCTCCGGCCAGCCCAGACCACCCAGAGACCCTTTAAGCTAAACCTGACCCGCACCCACACAGATGGACCATGGAGCTACCCCTGGAATGACTCCAGTTACCTTTCCCTCATTCTAATACTAAATCTCCAGCAAGGAGAAGCCTCAGCTCATTTACATAACATACAGTGTGCGTAGGCCTGCTTCCTCAAGCCGGAAGCGAGACCCTATGCCTGCAGCTACGTCCAGTGACAAGGTTTCCCAATCTGAAAATTCATCCTAATTCTCAACAAAAGGAACTCACTCACCCAGTCTCAGCGAGTCAGGGCTTTGGAAGCTATTTCCCGTGATTTTATTTGCTGCAAATAAAGTTTATTTTGTGCGACAATTCAACCAGGTGTGTCCGTGACTCACCAAAGAGCAAGCTAATGTTGGTTCCATTACATTCGTATCATGTCTCCAGCATGTTGCCAGTCCTACTCATGGCAGGCAAACCCCAGTCCGCGGTCTCCCTAAAACACACAGTATGACGATGTACAGAGAGCTGCAATATTCTCACCGCAGACTCGTGGCCACAGACTGAATAACAAAGAAACTGGATCTAGGAAAGTTGCCTTCTCTTTAATAAGATTTGTGGAAGAACAATGGAGTGGCCTACGGAGTTTGGGAAACAGATCAGCTTTGGTGAGATAGGTGTTTGCATTCTCTGAGCTTGATGGGCTGTCAGTAGAGAGAGCCAAAATAAGCAACCAAAAAATAGACCAGGTAGACCTTAGCCCAAGCTAGGGGTGGGGGTGGAGGGATGGGTCCTTGGCTTTTCAAAAGCAGTCTCACTGAAAATTTTTCACAATGAAGATGAAAATTGGTTCCTCTTTAGAATGACTGGTGAGAGGGAGGACGTCAGGAAAGAAGAGCTTGCTAAAGAATTGCTGTGGGAAGATGTGGAGCGTTCCTCTATAGAAACATTCCAGACTTTGTACGCTTACATGGATGCAGGCATCCAGAGAGGAGGGGAACAGATGAAATAAATTCCAGTGAAGCTTTCTCAAGGGTTCAGACCAGGCTAGAGGATCCCTTTGATAATCCCAACATGTGTAGGTCTTTCCAGCCTGAAAGATCCGTATCGATCACATACCACCAAACGGAGTTCATCTAGGGAAGGCCTGGCTCACCAGGATCACCAGGACCTTGGATCAGAAAAAAGTGTGCTGAGCTTTGCAGACGGGGGTGGGTGAAATTTCCTTTCTACACTTCAAGGTTCAAGACTGGGATCAACCCCTTCCTCCCATAAAAAAGGGCAGATTAACCAGAAAAAAACAAAAACAAGTTTAATAACTTGCACACCTCCTGTATCCGTGGCAGGTACCCAGGAAAACTGAGTAGCTCCCCCAGATGGCCCAAGACACCACTTTAAATCCCAGATCCAGCTAAAGACAAAAGATGTTGTGGGGTGGGAGCCCAGTTATGGGAGACTATTGGAAAAGCACAGTGATCAGTCATAAGTTTGTTATACAGATTTAGGTCTTTGCCTTCTCCATTGATTAAGTTTCTAGAGATTTAGCCATTCTCCACTTCCTGGTATACAGAGGGAGGCACCCTTACAAATGGAGATTTTTCTTTCAAATGTAAATGTCTCTTACGAAAAGACAGCCTCTCCTTGGTTGGTTTTCAGAGCTTCTCCTGAGTCTCCCTGTTTCTTAAAAATAATCAGCCTTAAAATAATCCTTATGCCAAAGAGGCATATTTTAGAGCTACAATTTCTTTTTTTATATATAATTTTTATTTTTGTTATATTAGTCACCATACAGTACATCCCCAGTTTTTGATGCAATGTTCCATGATTCATTATTTGCATATAACATGCAATATGTGCCCTCCTTAATACCCAACACCAACCTATCCCAATCCCCCACCCCCCTCCCCTCTGAAGCCCTCAGTTTGTTTCCCAGAGTCCACAGTCTCTCGTGGTTCATTCCCCCTTCTCTTTACCCCCCCTTCATTCTTCCCTTCCTTCTCCTACTAATCTTCTTATTTCTTATGTTCCATAAATGAGTGACAATTTCTGCTCCCCTTAAGGCTACAGCCATTTTCTGCAACAGAGAACCGCTCCCCCAAATTGAGTCTGAGTCTAGAGAAACTGAAAACCTTGGGTAAGGATTTCTTTTAGTTCTGTATCTGGTCAGACTGGGAAGTCAAAGCTTGGTCAATATGACTAGGACTAAAGCACACAGAAACATCTGTGAAAGTAGAGAAAAATATCATCTCTCCCTCAATTTCAGGATTTTGTGTGGGTTATAGGGTGCAGATATGTCTGCTGTGTATATGCATGAGACAGAGGGGATCACCTTCAGAGGAGGAATGCACAAGTTGGCATCTTTCAGAACTGTGTGGGAGATAAAGAGGATGTGGGAAGATGAAGCTGGAAGATCCACTTTCTTAACCTGTGGGGAATAGAAGAGGGTTTGAATTTAAAGTCATTTTTTAAGTTGAAGGCTCCCCCTGGTGGTTCTATTGGAGAACTACAACATGCGTATTGACCTGGCTGTTCTGCAGTAATCTACCCAACTAAGCCTGACTCTTGGTTAGCTATAGACACTGGGGCGAAGCTCCCTTGAATATAACTTATATGGGGACCTTGAAAAGCATGCTAGTATCCAATATATCCCCGTCTTTCCCACAGGTTATCTCAATCTCTGATACAGAGTAGGCTTAGTTGTTCTCCTGGTGCATAGGGTGTGAGCTAAAACAGTCATCTTCTCACATACACACGTAACCAGAGACAAAATACTTTTTCTCTCTATGTCTTTTTCACACATCCACACACATACATACACAGGGACATTGAAAATAGGGCACTAAAAGCCATTAGCACATATAAAAATAGGCACACTCTTACATTGATACTTTTAGTAATACATTTAGATATTTCAGTAATGGATTCTAATACTTTCAAAATTAAGGCCTGAATGATTCACACCAATATATTGATATACCACCTCCCTACGCATCACACATCCACATTCACTTCACTCTATAGTCACAAGATTTCATTGTTGGGGAGGGTGAAATTTTTACTCTGCCCTTTGAGATTCTTTTGGCTAGTCTAAGAATTAAGTTGACATGCGAGAGATTAATCATTAATTAATCATGAGACAGGAGAAAATTAGATTTAATTACATATATATGGGGGCTCCATAAGTGTAAGAGGTCCACAGGAAGTCAAGCAATTGAGGCTTATATGCCCTCCAGAACTAAGGAGAAGTGGGTAGGGATCTGGGACTTTAAAGGGGAGAAAGATAATTTGCAAGATGAAAAGAGTAAATATTTGGTCAATGAATGTTTGCTGGGCCTTAAGGAAACAATGGAACACAGAGAGGCATTTTAACGAACAGACCATGCTAGGCTCCTCCCTGTCTGTAACACTGAGTTCATATTACACTGTCGTTATCTATGTAACAGCTCTCTTCCTCAAACAGGTGCTTATCTAAATTTGTTCAGGCAGGCAAAAAGAAAATGTTCTTGAGTCTTCTGTTTCTTAAAAATAATCAGCCTAAAATAATACACATGCCAAAGAGACACATTTTGGGATGGCAAATTTTGCCCCCTACATCATCATTACCGAAGGGAACAGAGATGAGCCCCAGGACTATTCCTTTGTTGTTCTCTGCCACCAGCCTTCAGAAACAAATTCTGCCTTCCTAGCCTGGGCTAGTCATACTGTTTGGTAAACTCTGTTTAACAGCCTATTTTCTTTACCAGATATGAGCTTCATAAAGGTGACACTATGTCATGTCTCTGTGTATCTGCAAGGCCTTGCTCAGGGTTTTTCAGAGCAGGCACTTAAGAGATGCAGAGCAAATGAAAATGGATGAGAATGATTAATGTAATTTCAATTTTCGTTCAAGAGGATTAATTTGGGGATGTCTGGCTGGCTCAGTCCATAGAGCACGCGACTCTTGATCTCAGGGTCATGAGTTCAAGCCCCATGTTGGTTGTAGAGCTTACTTTAAAAAAAAAAAAAAGATTATTTTGAGATAGGATAAAATAAATTTAAAGATCATTTAGGGAAATAAGAAAGAAAAAAGATCTAAGAATATTTTGTATTTTTAAAAAATGACAATTTCTTGGGCACTAGTCCTTAAATTATTATAAAATTCAGAGAAGTGGGGGGAGCTATTACATTGATGTTAATAAAAAATATAAGGCAAAAATTTGCCTTGAAAATATCTCTAGGTAAGGGGCAGGTCATTCATTACATAGTATTTCACATAGCCATCTGAAAAGCTATGAGTTACATAATCTCACCTAGCTCCACACACCAAATAATGCCTGATTCCAGGCGGATTTTAAATATTTTCTACATGTTGCTAACAGTACATTTTATTAAAAATATGATAAGGTCATTCCTTGCCCTCTCAAACTCAGTCTCAATATGTATATAGTCTTTCAGAGTTTTATTGCTACCTACATCTAGTCTCATTCCATAGTATTACCTCTCTTAAATTTTATATTTGTGTGTTGGAGAATTTGGTAGTTCTCAGAAAAATTTCTTCACCTTTATGCCCTACCTTATATTACTCCTTCTTCTTGGAAATCCCTTTCTATAAAGCCCCATCTCGTGATTAGTTCTTACTTAGTCTTCCCTAGCTCAGTTCGAGGGCTTCCCTGTGTTTCCCAGGTGGGCTGGTTGCTACCCACCCAAACTCACAGAGCTGCTATGTCCATCCCTTTGGTTTCCCACATGATAATTGTCGTATCATCTCATATGTGACAGATGCCCCCAAACAACAGCCATAGTTGTTGCTGGTGAACAGCGCTGTTCCCTAACTAGGCTCCCTCCAGGACACGGCCAAAATTACGTTCTCGATAGAGACAGAATCTTCTCAAATTTTTCCGGTAAGGATTTCTTCTCCTACAAACCTAAGTGAGGGTTTTCAACTCTCTCCCTTTGTTGTCTGAGCCAGAACTCTCTTCATCAACCACGTTTTGAAAGATGACCTGCTCTCTGCATCCTGTCCTGCCCCCCAACTCTGCCTGCCTAGTCTGTCCAGAGCCACTGGTTATTTACCTGACCTGAGGGGCTGCCATCTGCTATCTAGGTGTGTTCTGATCACATTGGCAGGTCATAAACTTCATAGGCCTCTGTCCTCACTTTGGATCTATGTGCCCCATTTCGGGCTTCCACCTCACACAACTCTGATCAAGCATCCCTGGCTTGTGATTATATTATTATTATATAATACCTTGTTCATGCCAGTCTCTAAGTCTCTGTGTGTGTGTGTGTGTGTGTGTGTTCAAAGGGAAGAGAAGTGTGCATATGACCTGATCACATCAATCAATTTAGATTTTGTAACATAGACTGAGGAAGAAATACACACTGATTTTTCGGAAAGATGACGGTATTTGCTACCAGAGGGGGAAGAAGGAAAGAAGAGAAGAAACGTTGGGGAAGGGCTGCTCGTGTTAGGGCTCGTTGAAGTAGAATCCCACACATTCAGAGTTGAGTGGAGAGCCTTGGGAAAGCCTGAGAAACTGGCTAGAACATGTATTTGGGATGGGAGGGTATATGGAAGGTTTTCATCTGGCCCACCTGGCCCATCTCTAGTCTCAAAGGTGCAGTGACTGGCAGAGACAAAGGGTGAATGAATGAGCTCATAAAAGGAAACCGATACATAGGCCGGAAAATTAGCACAAGAGTGGGAGGACGTTGGGGCGGTGGTGGTTATGGTGCTTCTAGGAAGATACACAACGTGAACCAATGTGGGAGTTGTGTGCGTAATCCCCATATACCACATCCAGCCTCTCCGGCAAACTGTGGGTCCGTCCTAATGCACAAAGGGAGGGAGAGAATGAGGCGGCAGGAAAACAGGATGAAACAGAACCACTTTTCCTACAACAGAGATCTGTCAGAGCTGAAGCCTGGAGAGTAAATCCTATAAGGTTAGGGCTCTTCGGCCTCAGGTGCAGGAGAGAGGGATGCAGAGGGGAGGGGAGTAAAGATAGTTCCTGCCCACAGGGTTCCCAGCCCTGGGGACTCCTTGCTTGTCCACAGCTTCTCCCAGCTGGTGCCATGGTGCTTCACATGCACAGAGGGAAAAGGAGAATAAATCCTTCCCTGGCGGCACAGCCTGATGCCTCTCACCGACCCTGGTGCCACCCTGCCTACCTGTTTCCTTTTCCAGTACAGATCATCTGAGCATCACCTTCTTTAAAATTGGCAGTGCTGGTAAGTCTCTATTGCCATCCTGTGTCAGGGTTTCAGGGGTGGGGATTAGGGGGTCATATGGGAAGAGAGAGAATGCAGGGAGAAGGGGCTGCACAGTTGTCCATGAAAGCAGTAACCCTGGTAAAAGGTGGTCTAAGGTCCAATTCCAGCCCCTGCACTAAAGCTTTGAATGACCTGAGGCAAGTGTGTTCCCCACACCGGACCTTACTTAGTGTTTTTCATTTGCAAAATGAAGTCTTGGACTTCATGGTCCCACAGAAACTTTTCTACTTCTGACACTCGTAAAGTCTTTGCCAAGAACCAGAGCCAGGGAAAGGAACAGGGATTGCCCTCCCTAAAGAAGAAGAGAGACCATCTATAATATCTGTTGCTGAGGCCAAGAGAAAGGGCTGCCTGGCTCCTTGGACCAGGGCTGACATGCCCAGGTCAAGCCCTTCTTGGATTCTGTCTGGAAGTCGTGGATACCATAAACGCTCTGGTCTCCATAGACTCCTCCCTGCTGAGCTGTCTGGTATACCCAGCCTTCCCTTATCTTCTTATCAACCAAGCACCATTCATTTCTTCAACTCTGCTATTAAGTGCATTTTGTGTGCCAGACCAGTGAACATAGCAGGGAAGATCTTACCCCCAGTCTCTTCTCTTAACACAGAGAGCCCTGTGGCTTTGCCAGTATCCAGGATACACCACCCCCCTTCCAAGGTCCTCTCTTACCCTGGTCATAAGAGGCATGTTTACACAGGGTTTGACTAGTGTGGAAAATCTCTTTGGTTCAAAAATAAGGTATCTTCAAAAATAAAGTCCAAGTCCATCTGTGTATTTTCCTACTCATAAGAAATAGTAGCCTCTACCACTAATTCTTTTGTTTAATAGCAAATATTAAACTGAAACAAAAAGTATTTAGAACACAGAGGTGAGGTAGAGATCTCCTTGTGCATTGCATAGTGAAAAATCTCTCTTTTCAGGAATTTCCTTGCCAGGGCTCTCTTGTACCTCTTCTATGAATACTGCAGTTACAGTCGTTAGCCATGACTGTGTGCTGACAATTAGATTCCTGGGTTGTTTTCTTGCTTCTGTCTGGGGCTTTTAAAAACTTCAAAACCTTTATCAGAGACATGGTTCTGCTTTGGGTTGGGGGTAGCCTCAACCTCCAGAGTGGCTCTGATGTTACCCCTTCCATATAAGACAAAGCAGACCTCCTCCTCCCCAGCAAAGGGACGTGGACGGGAAGCCAAGGCCAGACTGGAGTGGAAGCCTTGGGCCTCTGAGTGCTTACCCCAGATGGAAAGATTCGGCCCACTCCAATGGAGGATCAAAGTTTGGGCTCCAGTTTCTCCATACCCTGGAAGAGGGCAGGGTGTGGTCTCAGGGGAAGCAAGTGGCCACCTCTCCATCTGGCTGCATGGAGCTGGGACAGAAGCCAAGAGGGGCTTATCTGTTTCCTTTGGTTCTGTCCTGCCAATTGTTTTGAGTAGGCTGGGCTGGGGGTTGGAGGTGGGGTAAGCCTTCTGGCCTGGGTCTTTTTAGGTCAAGATGGGATGGGGGCCACTTCAGGAGGGTGGGAATTTGGACTGTGTTTTGTTTTTTTTTTTTTTTAAGGAGAAACGCCTGTTGCTCTCTCAACACTGACAATTATCTCTCATTTTCAGAGAAACTCCCTAAAACTTCCTTTCCAGGAAAAATAATCCCAGCCCTGTCATGGTCTCTCTATAGACTTCTCCTTTCCCCCAGATCCCTCTCACTGTCTTTATCATTCTGAAGTCAGTGAACACAGGACTCAATGCCAAACTCCAGGCACAACTAATCAGGACAAGAGGTGAGCACTTGATTCATTCACTCACTCATTCAGTTTTTCATGCAAAAGCATATAGTGGCCCCTACCATGCGTTAGACCCTGTTCTGGGCTCCTGGCGTATTCCTTAGAGAGTCCCACTCTTACCCATATAAAAAACTGGGTCAAAACCATAAATTATAAATACACACACACAAACAACATACATACAAGGAGTATATATAAGATACAAATAGTATATATCATATATAGTGTATATGAGAAATATATGTATCAGTATATAAGTACAAATATGTATAAGTATACTTGTATATACAGAATATATGTATATGAAGAATACATATTATATATAAAGTATATATAGGTAAATAAATATACTTATGTTTTTATTTATATTATACATATTTGTAATAGTATATACTTATATATAACATATGAATAGATACTATGTGTAAATATAAATAATAATACATACACATATGTATAATATAAAGGATGTATGTTTGTGATTTACACTTCAGCAGTGCTGCAGCAAAGGTATTATGTGAGTATGGAGAAAGATTCACCTAAGTCTATACAAGAAAGTCAGTAGAGATTTGTCAGAGAAAATGGTATTTGTGTTGTTTTAAAGGGTCAGCCAGTGTTCATGGGTCAGAAAAACAAGATTTTTTTTTTTTAGGAAGGCAAGATATGAAGCGATAAAAATAATAGAAACAAGGAAAATATATATAGGGAATTGTAGAAGGAGTTGTATGGACTGCAAGAGAGAAAAGATGAGTTGAGAAAGGTGCCAGAGCCAGAGAGCCTGGCTACACACAGGGCATTTGAGCATATTCCAAGTACACACTTTGGAATTAGGCAGGCATGGGCTCAGATCCCATCTCTGGCATTATTAGCTCACTGCGAAGCTTGAGGAAAGTTATTTACCTTTTCCGTGGTTTCTTTCTCTGTGTATGGGGATGGAATGCTTCATGGTGGTGTGAAATACACGTGATGATGATCGATTTCCCCAGCGTGTGAATCGTGCACGGTCTCAATAAATTGAAGCTCCTGCCATAGCTCTTCACAGGTTTGAACTGCATTGTGGTGAACGGGGGCTGCGAAGGGCTGGAAATAGTCCAGCGACTCAGGGAGTCGGCATCCTCTGGACAACGCCCAGGACGGCAGCAGGGAATGGATCAAGGGGAGGGGGTGTCGGACAGGCAAGTTAAGTGACAGGGAGGTCAGTTAAGCAGGGGGGGGAAACTAAGAGCTATGACAGTGAGCACAAGGGTGGAGACAAAGATTGTAGGGATATTTAGGAGGTAAAAAATACTTAACCCAGTAACGAAATAGATCTGGGAAGAAGGAAAGGGTCAAGTAAAGTGTACATTCCAAAATGTTGTCTTGGGTGATTAGAAAGTGGTAAATGATACTGTCAAAAATGCATAAATAGAAGGGGATGCCGGTGTGGAGAGGACAGATGATGGGCTCAAGATTAGATGTGTTGGGTTTAACTGGCATCCTTTTGGAGACTAGCATGAAAGTGGAAATGAAGGCTGGAGCTGGATGCATAGCAGAGTTGTCTGGGCTAGAGGTAAATATTTAGGGGTTATCAGTATATAAGTAAAATAATAATAGATCATATTATGAATGAGAAAGTGTTCAATGTCAGGAGACTGGGTAACATGAACACATGAATATTTGAGCAATGGATGGAAGGGACTGAATAAGAGCGGTCTTAAAATTTAGAAGAGAACCAGCAGAGAGCGGCATCAAGAATTCCAAGAGAGCTTTAAGAAGGAAGGTATTGCTATAGAGATCAGGTGTTGACTAAAAGTCTCCATTGAATTCCACCCCCAGAGGTCACTGGTGCATTTAAAGAGCATTGCTGGTGGCGCCTGGGTGGCATAGCTGCCTCTGATTCTTGGTTTCGGGTCAGGCCGCGATCTCAGGGTTGTGAGATCAAGCCCTGCATCGGGTTCAGCAAATAGTCTGCTAAAGTTTCTCCCTCCCTCTCCTTCTGCCCCTCCCCACCACACTCCATCTCTCTCAAATAAATAAATAAATCTTTTTTAAAAAATTAAGAGCATTGCTTTAGCTAAATTAAAAAAAAAAAGCCATTGGGTGGTTGGTTGAGTAGTGAACTTATGGGTGTGAAATGGAGAAGGTACTTGTGGATAGTTCTTTCACCCTCTTGTCAAAATGGTGAAGGCTGGCACTGGTCTTCCTGAACCTTCCTTCTCGCCACCTCCTGCGCCATTCTTTCCAGTGCATGGCCACATGCATTATCACCGTTGCTAACGCCTCCACAGCCATCTTTCCGGTCACATTTTATTTACTGAAGATTTTAGCCTTGACTCACTTTGCTCTTTCCACTACTGATTCAGACAAAATTTTATGATTCCAATATTGTCTCCTTTGATCCAATCAGTAGCCATGATCTCAGCCCCTTGACCTCCTCTCAACAAAGATTGTGTCCTTTACCATAAACTGGCAACTCAAGCCCATCCCATACTCTAGAACCCTGGTCCCTTTTCCCTGTCTCTCATTCCTTCATGTTTTTGCTTTTCGTTCTATGCAGAGTAGTTTCCATAGTACATCACCATAATTACCCCTTTGCATACACCCTTAACTTTAGTCCTGCTAGCCTACCCTAACTTCAATCTGGGTGAATGCAACTCTCCACATACTTCTCTTATGCATTTGAGGAAATGAGTGTAGTGATTCAAAACACACCAGAATGCTGACTGGTTCCCCTTTAATTTATGAACATCCAATGGGCCTCATCACTGCCTGGAATCCTACGTCTGAACACAGTAGAATCAGATTTTATTCCCAACCACTCCATGGAACTACTGTCTCACCATCATCAGCCAGGACTTCCTCATTGCTAAATCTTCTCACTTCTCAGTCCTTAGTACCTTGACTCCTTAGCAACATTATATATAATTGATTAATCCCTCCTGAAACTTACACACACAACTGCACTCTCCTGTTTTGTTTGGTTTTTTTCCTATTCAACTGGCATTTTCCCCCCTCAAGCTATTTTAGTGGAGCCTTTTCTTCTCGACTTCTAAATTGCAGATTTTCCCAGGGCTCAATACCAGAAACTTCTCTTACACTCACTTCTTAGGTATTTTTCAGCCTATTTACTAATATCTCTCAAATATATGTTTTTTCTTCAACTTATTTTGAAGCTGACATTTTCCTATACTGAGTTAATGAAAACGACATAAATGAAAACCCTACTGGGGGAAGTGCTTCTAAGCTGAAATTTTGACATGCTTTTGAAACAACTAGATGCAGATGTTCAGGATGTTGTCTGATAGATGAGCCCATAAATTTAAAAAAGGAAGAGAAATTACAGGGTTATACATTTGATATTTATCAATGTTTGGATGGTAAATAAAGTCATGAGAGCAATGATATTGCCAGGAGAAACGATAGAGTATGGCCAGAAAATTGCCCAGAATGGGAACGGCTATATTTGAAGGATAAGCAATGAAGAGATGCCAGCAAAGGAGACTGAGAAGGAACAGAAATTACAGAAATACAATAAAAAAAAAACATTAAAAAAATATTTTATCTGAAAAAAAAAGAAATTACAGAAATACAGGAAACAAATTGAGGGTTGAAGAAAGAGAGGTGGGGGGAATGGGGTAACAAGGTGATGGGCCTTAAGGAGGGCAAATGATGTGATGAGCACTGGGTGTTATGTGCAATTAACGAATCATCAAACATTATATCAAAAACTAATGATGTACTATACGTTTGTTGGCTAATTGAATTTAAATTGAAAAATGCTTCTATCTTCAGGGGAAAAAGGAAGTTACAGAAATACTGGAGAAAATCTGGTGAGTGTGGTGCTATAAGACAGTTTGGGACTGCTAGTAGGGTGGTAGAATTGATAATAGAGAATTAGATGATACCAAAGATGATAAGGACCATGATTCTGCTTATGATGGTGTGACGGTTAGCAAGACCGAAAAATTAATAACTAGAACTATCCATTTATTTTCAGCTCCATCCCTGAGGAATGCCAGCCCAATATCCCCTCAGTCCTCAATCTGTGGTCTTGTCCAACATCACCCAGTTTAGCCCCATGTTCTTCCTCACTGGCTTTCCAGGATTGGAAGCCATTGAACACTGGATATTCATCCCCTTTTTCCTCATGTACCTTGTGGCCATCTCAGGCAATTGTTTCATTCTGATAATTATTAAGACCAACCCTCGTCTGCACAAACCCATGTACTATCTACTCTCCTTTCTGGCCTTCACTGACCTGGGACTGTCAGTGTCGACCTTGCCCACTACTATGGGAATCTTTTGGTTCAAATCTCATGGTGTCTACCTCGCAGCTTGCCAAATCCAGATGTTCTGCATCCATTCATTTTCCTTCATGGAGTCCTCCGTGCTCCTTATCATGTCCTTTGACCGCTGTTTGGCCATCTGCCACCCCCTTAGGTACTCGGTCATTATCACTAGCCAGCGAGTGATTAGGACAGGTCTGGCTGTCATCTTCCGGGGCCCTGTGGCCCTAGTTCCTCTTGTCGTGCTCCTGAAGACTTTTCCCTACTGTGGGCCTCGAGTCCTCTCCCATTCTTTCTGCCTACACCAGGAAGTGATACACCTGGCCTGCACAGATACCACCTTCAACAACCTGTATGGACTGTCGGTAGTGGCGTTCACTATGATGCTGGACCTGGTGCTCATCGCACTGTCCTATGGGGTCATCCTGCGCACCGTGGCCAGACTGGCCTCCCAAGAGGAGCAGCTCCGAGCCTTCCAAACATGTACCTCACACATCTGTGCTGTGCTGATATTCTTTGTGCCCATGGTGGGGCTGTCTCTGGTCCACCGCTTTGGGAAGCATGCCCCACTTGCTGTCCACCTTCTTATGGCCAATGTCTATCTCTTCGTGCCTCCGATGCTTAATCCGATCATATATAGTATTAAGACCAAGGAGATCCGCCATGTTATCAGCAAGCTCCTGGGTCTTAAGAAGGTCAGTGCTGCGTCCTGGGGCTAAAAATTCCACTGGGTACCCAAGAGAAAGTCCCAAATCAAGCCAAAGATTGATAGCATTAAGAACCTACTATTACCCTACATGTTCCCCAAGATTCTTTTCCATTGCCCTAAATAAAATATGTATGAGTTTCTTTTCCTGAGTTATGGGTTAAGAATGCTGACATGCTCTTGCTTAAATCATAATGCCTCCTCCTACATCTGAGACCTAGATGTTTTGGCAGCACCAAAAACTACGTAGAAGAAGGCTGTCGAGGGTCATCGTCAATGTGCAAATATTAAAACTAAAATGAAACTGAACAAAAATGAAAACAGAACAGTAAATAAAAAGGCACCCAGAACAGAACCTTGCAGAGAAGACATAAATTCACCTTAGGAAATGTACTTTCTCCCATGGCTCCTTGGGACTGCTACCCTCTTGTCCACCTGGTCAAGTCCTTCCTTCTTTTCAGTTTCTATCCTGGTGAAGCTGTATCCTTTGGACTCTTCAATCACATTGGAAGAAGAACTTGGCACTTTTCCCTAATAGCTGACTCAGTTAGAACACCGCCAGAACTTTCTATGGATGTGCTCCTTTTGGGTCCTGTTCATCTAGTAGAAGCCCTTGACCCCAACCTTGACTCATCTCATCTCTGATTTCCTGTGGACTTACTGACAGTAATCAGAAGTCAGTGTTTGCTCCCAGGCACTAAATGGGACAAAGTTGCCATGAAGGAAAACACCACAAATATTTGTAAGTCATAATGCCATCATTCAGGAGGATGTGGACCTAAAGTTGGCAGAGAAGATTGCCCATACCATTGAATAAATGAGTCTCAGCATTGGGGTCACTTCCTCATGGACATTTCACTGAGAGCCCTCTCTCTAATATCAGAGCAGAAGCTCCCTCCGTCTGCTCCCTCAGAACCCTGCATTTCCCAGTGTAACATCTGTCACATAGTAATGCACTGCTTCGTGTCTCAGTTTAGTCTTTCTTTCTTTCGTTCTTTTTTTTTTGTTGTTGTTGTTGTTGTTGTCTCCCAGAATGGATTACTAAATTACGTTCCTTGGAAGAATTACGACTTGTTATGTCTTGTTAACCAGCACATCTCCATATATATAACGACTGGCAGACAATAGATGCTCAATGAATACATACTATTAATTTCTGGAAACATAAATGCATACATTTAAATTCAAAGCCAGGAAAGAGAACTTCTTTTTTAGGGAAGCTTTTTCTCCTTATACCCGGGAAGCCCAAGAGCACCCCCTTATGATGGCACCCATCAAAGAGTATTCCTCCTCAACATCCTAGGTCTGTTTCTTTCAGGCCATCTGGCCCCTCCAGCCTCCTCTTCCACAGGTTACTATGACCCAGAAGTGCTTCCTGAGAGTTACTCTTCACAGCTCTGGGGCATGGGAAACCTTGTATATAGCGCGCCACCCCTCCTCCCAGATCCGGGCTGAACAAAAACCTTGCTGGATCTGTTTGATGACCTCAACGGTCTCTTTCTTTCCATGGATTTAGGAGTCTAGCAGTTCCTGGGGCCAGAATAATCATATCTTTGCTTCCACACAAGGCAACTTCTCCTGCCTTTATATTCCAGCATCCCCCATCTCTTCATTTCTTCTAGTTTATACATAGTCTGAGAGAATTCCTCTGGGTGGTACACAGATGGTTGATACTTGTTAGACTGGTTTCTGATTCAAACTTTGGCTTTTTTTTTTTTTCCTGTTTGCCTGGCAAAAATGGGAGGAGAAATGGTGGTAGCAGCAGAGCAGACAAAGATCCCCAGATATAATGGCTCTCGAAAAAGATAATATTAAAAACAGATGGGAAAGGTTGGATTATTCAAAAAACAGTGCTGAATTTGTTATCCATTGGAAGATAAAATTTGATCCCTATTTTACAGTACCCGTAAAAATGTATTAAACTAAAGATATAAATGTTAAAAGGAAAACTTGAGAATGTTTTTAAAAATATGAGAGAATAGACAATTAAAATACAGTAAAACAGAACACACCAAAAACAAAGAGAGAATACAAAGCAGACTAAGAGATGAAATCTGCAATGTGTATCTATCTGAACAACTGATGTTTAATGTTTGGAATATATGAAGAAACTCTATAAATTAGTAAAAAATTAAAAAGAGAGAATCCAGTAAGAAATTAAGCAAAGATATGAATGGGCAATGCACCTACACAAAAAACAAATACCCCAATAAATACCTGAAAACATGCTCATCTTGACAAGAAATTTGGGAAATAATAAATAACAAAGAGATACCATATTTCACCAATTAAGTTAGCAAAACTGGAAAAAAGACTGATAATACCAAATGCATATTATACACACATGCATTTTCAAACATGCACACAGGAGAAACATTAAAAATTATGTTGAGATTGATAAACTCTGAAAACAGCTCTAGGGAAAGAAAGAAGTAAATCAAGTGAGCCATGTTACATGGAAGGTTTTAATTCAATTCAGAAAAAAAAATTTAAGGCAAATAAGCAAAATGTTAAGATTTGTTCAAACTGGATAAGCATAGAGATGCACATTTACTCAGGTGGTTCTTATATCATTCTCTATATTTTATAATTAAATTTCTCCTATTTAAATGCAAACAAGAGTACAAAGTGAAATTTTAAACAGAGCCAAACTCTAAAACTGGATATAAATGCTCTTGCATTTGTGTGGTATTGTGCGTGCATGTGTAGAGGGCCACTGGACTCCCAGTGGTTTAGGCTTGGGAGGCCCTAAGGAGCACTAGAGTCTTTCCAGTCCTAAAGGCAGGCACCCCTTGTACACAGGTTCCACTCTGAGCTTTGACGGAAGTCCACATGGCAGGCCACACCACCGAATAGCAGCTGCGAGACTCAGAATGGTCTTCCCATACTGAATGGAAGCATACTGAACGAGAACACAGACTTTGGATTTATATTAGAGTCTGAGTCCCATTTTTGCCACTTATTAACAAATAGGCCAGTAGCATCTAAATTTCTTCCTTTTCAAAATGGAGAAAGACATGTAGATAATGACATTTAAAAACTCCTACTTACTACAACTTCAAATGCAAATTAAAATTTTTAATCTTGTTAAGAGACAAATATTAAAAGCCCATAATCAGGCATGAAGTAGAAGAGGGGTTTCCATGCACTGGTGTGACAGCATGACTTCATTTACAGAAAGCAAGATGCGGGGCGCCGGGGCGGCACAGCGGTTGGGCGTCTGCCTTCGGCGCAGGGCGTGATCCCGGCGTTCTGGGATCGAGCCCCACATCAGGCTCCTCTGCTGTGAGCCTGCTTCTTCCTCTCCCTCCCCCTGCTTGTGTTCCCTCTCTCACTGGCTGTCTCTATCTCTGTGAAATAAATAAATGAAATCTTTAAAAAAAAAAAGNTCTCCCACTCCCCCTGCTTGTGTTTCCTCTCTCGCTGGCTGTCTCTATCTCTGTCAAATAAATAAATGAAATTTAAAAAAAAAAAAGAAAGAAAGAAAGCAAGATGCATTGAAAGACTTAAATGTACTCATACCCTGTGTCTCAGAAGCACTTCTAGAAATCTAAACTAATGAATTAACTATAGGGAAATATAAAGATTTTAGNTGGGAGCCTGCTTCCTTCCTCTCCCACTCCCCCTGCTTGTGTTCCCTCTCTCACTGGCTGTCTCTATCTCTGTGAAATAAATAAATGAAATCTTTAAAAAAAAAAAGAAAGAAAGAAAGAAAGCAAGATGCATTGAAAGACTTAAATGTACTCATACCCTGTGTCTCAGAAGCACTTCTAGAAATCTAAACTAATGAATTAACTATAGGGAAATATAAAGATTTTAGAATGTGCACTCCCTGAGGACGAGGATTTATTTTTTTCTGTTTGGTCACAGGGCAGGCTACCTTCAGCACCTGTACTGGTGCTGGAACTCCTTTCCAGACTGGGTGACTCTATTCAAGACAAGGGCCTACTTTGCCAAAGGAAGTTCAAGTAAAACACACACACACACACACACACACACATCACTTGCTTCTCCTTAACTTCTTTGCCACAGAAATGAACTCCTTTAGTTTTAAGTCCATAGAACTTCTATACTCATGCAGTGTCTATGTTTTCAACTCCCATGTCCTCCTCTACAGTAAGAAACAAGAACAAACGCACAAAAAGAAACTCATCAAGGCTAGATTTGTTCATGCTAATGACAATATTCGGTGTAAACTCCGTGATCCATTCACTAGCACCAATTCTATGCTCCCACATGCAAAGCACTTTACAAACACGTCATGTTATTTAATACCCTCATGTCTCCTTAAGCCTTCGAAGCTGGCCTTGTGTTTGTAGAATATATAGTTTCATCTAATTAAAACATGTTTTTCAGGTACCTGGAATTCATGTTATTTTATAATGTCTTGCTTTGTGACAACTCAGCCTTTGTGTGTTTCCCTCGCTATCTGGAATGTTGGATCCAGTGAGAAAGCAGCCATTAGTAAAGAATGCCTGTTAAATCTTTACATTTCCTGTGAATCTTTTTGGTTTTTTTACTCTGTCAGGAAGGGTTAGTCCTTTTCAAATCTGCCTCCTGCAAAAGATAAATGACTTTCTCAAAAGCAGAGATTGTATCTTATTGATCTTTGCACTTAAGTATATGTCCCAAAGCTTGTAGTGTCTATGTTTTGCTGAATGAATGAGCATGAATAACTACCTGGTGGGAAAGAGAGTCTCAAAGGGGGGCTAGACTGGGGGAAAGAAGATCACAGAAAAGAGACTGAGGGTCAACCAATAAATTTTCTTGTAACAATAGCACTAGTGGGAGAAGAGCATGAAGAGTCACCTGATCTACAAACTATCTCATGATGGTACTTAAGGGTCATTAAGTTTCCATGAAAGATAAATGGGGTGCCCAACAACCAGGTTCTGGAAAGACACTGACCCCTCTTTGGTGTTTGCAGGTCTACATCCATCTAAGGAGTTTCCCCTGAGGGCCCAAGACCCAAGGGAGCAGGACAGACAGCCGTATAACTGCCATTGCAGCAGATGCAGACCGGCATCCTGATTTAGTCAGATGAGTCTGGGACAGGAAGTGAGAAGTGCTGCAGGGTTGGGGAAAGAAGCCACAGACAACAAGGGACCAGCAAGTTGTTGAGGATGGATAGAGGCAGCCAACCCAATGACCTCTCTGGTACCTCTTATCTAGAAGGTCTATAAGTAGGGTGATGGGATAGGGCAGCTTCTAGGATTACAGCCAGTCTGTGGTATGTTATCTCCCCATGATCTTTTGGGTTGGAAAGAGAGAACCAGAATTTGTTACTGGGTGTTCCTTTGCAAACATGGCAGCTTCCCGGGTAAAATCTGAAACTGGCCCTGGTACATGGAGGGCAGGGAGAGACTGAAGAAAGACGCAGGCCACTCCAGATTGGTAGATGGCAGGTTTATAAGCAAGAGAACTTACGTACAGGGCATGTCTTGGGCACCACAAGAAAAGTAGCTCTCTGCACCTACCCCAGAATCTTAACTGGGTTCAAGCACGTATACCATCCAGATGGGCTCAACAACACCTTACTCTCTTAAGGCTGTGTTGTTGGAGCAGCTTCTGAGAGTGGGGAAGGCAGGTGGAAGGCACATTCCAAGGACAGAGGTGAAGGGTCAGAAGCCTCAGATTTCTTGGTCTATCTTGTGGGTCAAGCTGTGATCATGTCCTCTTGGTGCCCTCCCCCAGTACCAGGCTGGGAGTTGGACTGGAGTGAAACAGGATTATGACAGGTATGGATCATAACCTCATCAATTCCAACCCCCCCCCAACAGATGTGGCTTCCAACACTTTAGAACACTTCTTTCCATGGTCCCTTTAAGCCCAATAGTTTCCCTGGAAAGAAAACAGGGAACATGTGAAAATTTTCCATCACAGAAAAAGGTTAAGATGTAGAAGGATTCAGTCACTTCACCAAGGTCGTGTGGCCAGTTGTCCAAACACTGCTTACGAGCTCAGAGTCCCAACTCTGAGCTTCTCACTCTGCTTTTGTCAGATCGCTCGTTGGCTTTCCCTTGGAGCTTGCCACAGACACGAAGGGAAGAGCTACAGCTCTCGTACAGTAGGTCATCGTGGCGGAGAACCTCACATAAGAAGGTGGTACTGGAAACCACAGGTGATCACCTGCATCTGTTGAGTGTGTGGTTCCAACCACATGTAGAGTCGCTAATAAATGGCTCTATAATCTACGGAGTAGGTGTCATAACTGTCCTAACTTTGCATATGAGGAAACTGAGATTAAGCAAATAATTTGCACAATTAGAGAGTTAAATGTTGGTTATACGGTTTGAATGCAGATCTGATTCCAGAGCTACTTTCTTCACCACCACGCTGTCCTGCCTAACAGAACTGTGTCCAGAGGGCCACAGGACTCCACAGGTTCTCCACTGTAGGTGGCTTGAGAGGGAGAGACTGAACGAGGGCTGTGGGAGATTCCTTGAGTGTCTCCCCACCCCTCTGCTCCTCATACTTCTCCATATGAGCTCCTTCATCTGACCACATCCCTGTCCTCATCCTCTCTGCTGCCCAGCTTCTCTCTCATGTTGTCTCACAGGAGACTCCTTTCTCCTCAATGCCCCCTCTTTTTTGGGGGGGAGGGATTTTATTTATTTGACAGAGAGAAAGAGAGACAGAGAGCACAAGAAGGGGAGGGGCAGAAGGAGAGGGAGAAGCAAGCTCCCTGCTGAGTAAGGGACCTGACATGGGGCTCCATCCCAGGACCCCAGGCTCATGACCTCAGTTGGAGGCAGACGTTTAACCAACTGAGCCACTCAGGTGCCCTGACCCTGCCTCTTTTGTTTGACCCACCACTTTGCCCCCACCCCTCTCTGTTTCTCCCTCTCTCCCCTCATCCTCCCTCATTCTCTAAGCTTCCTGTCAGTTTAGCCCTTGGCTTTCCCCTTCACTGTTCCCCAGACTCTGTCCTCTCCCCAGTTCTCTTTCCATGTCTATCTGGCACCAGTCTCCCTCTCCTCAGTCTTTCAGCAGCCTCTCTCTGACCTTAGCTTTGCCATCCTCCAACTCCTCCGTCCCTACCTTCTCTGCCTCACACGTCCTCGTCTTGTGCTTTTCAGGTACTTCCTCTAAGTTACACAAGCCCCTTTCTCCCTGACACCCAGCCAGCCCTTTTCTGTCCTTCAACATCTTCCCCCCCAGCTTTCACCACACCCCATCCTTCCTTGTCTACTTCTCACAGTCTTCCAGCTTACTCTGCTTCCTGAACCATGGGTCTCCCCAGCTTCCTTCTCAGCATAGTCTTAATAAGCCTACTATTTCATTTCCTTCCTCTGTTTGACCCTCATTATACTTTCCCCTATTCCTCAGTCTCATCCTGTCTGTCCGTCAGTAGATGCTGTGATCTATTGCTCAGCATCCCCTGTTATCGCAGTCACCCAGTTACTCCCTCAGTCTGTTGGACTAGTCTTATTAAGCCTACTATTTCATTTCCTTCCTCTGTTTGACCCTCATTATATTTTCCCCTATTCCTCAGTCTCATCCTGTCTGTCCATCAGTAGATGCTGTGATCTATTGCTCAGCATCCCCTGTTATCGCAGTCGCCCAGTTACTCCCTCAGTCTGTTGGACTGTCAGTAGGTTCCTAATCTTTCAAAGGCACGTGGCACCTTATGCCAAGATCTAAAGCACTCTCATATTAAAGAGGAGATGGCATTTATTTCTGCATAACAGGAGGAGACGAAGAGCAAAAACCTGAGGGGAAGAATACAAGAAAAGTAGCATTTGATTGGTGACAATAACAAATATATTTATTGTTTATTATAATACAGATTTGGTGCTAAATTTTATATACATTGTATGTCAATTAAAACACATCCATTCTTTAATTAGGAAACACTATCATTTATTTTACTGATGAGGATACAGAAGCAAATATTATATCAGACAGTGAGATCCAGATAGCAGGGCTTATCTTGTGAGCACCTCTCCAGGTACCCCTGTCTTTAGTTTTTAATGAACTAATTTGAGCAAGGAACGAGCTTTGTCGCCATTGCTTCTGTTTTAAGGTACACTTATTGATATGCTTTTTTTGCAATACCCATTTAGTAAATACTACTCAAATAAGTTGCCCTGATTTATTAAAGTTGTGTCAGGTCTCCAGCTTGATTTTGGAGGAGAGATACCTTTAAAAACATGGAGATGAAAGAAAAAGAAAGAGAGACAGAGAGAGAAAGAAGGAAGGAAGGAAAGAAGGAAGGAAGGAATGAACAAAAGAAGGAGCAGTCATGTCAGTAGACTCTCAAATTAGATTTGAAAATAAAGAAATTCCTGGGGTGCATGGGTGGCTCAGTTGGTTAAACAACTGACTCTTGGTTTTGGCTCAGGTCATGATCTCACGGGTCATGAGACTTAGCCCCATGTTGGACTCCCCACTCAGCAGAGAGTCTGCTTGAGATTCTTTCCCTCTGCCCCTCCCCCCATGCACACACTTGCATGCACTCTCTGTCTCTAAAATAAATAAATAAACAAACAAACCTAAAAAAAGAAAAGAAAGGAAATTCCAGGAATTAGAGTAAAACCAGCAGCTTCAAAGATGTAGACTGTATAGGATGAATTCGTCTGACTTCCCAGGGACCTGAGATGCTTGAGGAATGAGGTTCTGGAGAATGAGTCATGGGTTCTTTAAGAGGGGTTGGGTTTGGAGAGAGAAGATAGCTCTTCTCCCAATCATAGGGACATGTGGGGAGGGTCTCATAATGGCAAAAAGGAGATAAAGTGGAGAGCAAATTGGATGAGGAAACTCTCTACAGGCATTCTTGATTTGCTTAGAAAAACTAGATATAATTTCTTCTACAGGAAAAGCTTGAAGGGGTAGGGTCATACAGAGAAGACAACTTGGGAGTAACAGAATTTCAGAGAATCTCAGCATTCTGTTAAGGTTGAGTTCTAGATTCTTCTACGGAAAGTTAAAGAAAACACAATAAAACAAAAAACCCTATGTCACAACTGGTTAAGAGCAAAAGTAGAGAAAACCCTTGTTGAGGCTTGCTGTCCCTGAGGTAAGTAAAGGGTTGGTTGGGAATAAGAGAAAGAGGGGAGGAAGCAGGAAAAGGACAGGCTGTTTGAATGGGCAGTGGTTAATCAAGAGGTCACTGAGTCCACTGTGTGCAGAGAGGTCAGATCAGCCAGCAGGGGACTGGTGTCCAGTGATAGGAGTACTCCTGCTTAATGGCCTAGTAACCTTCAACATACTACCTCCTTGTCCTAGAACGAACAGACTCTTGAGAATGAGGACGCCCACCCTACCAAATGCCAATGCGAGCTTCTCCACTTTCCTCCTGGCAGGCTTCCCAGGCCTGGAATGGGCTCACTGCTGGATCTCACTACCCATTTTTGTAGGATACTTGGTGACCATTGTAGGTAATGCTACCATCTTGCATCTGGTACGAACTGACCCCTCTCTCCAGCAGCCCATGTACTACTTCCTGGCCATCCTGGCTGTGACCGACTTGGGCCTGTGCATGTCCACGCTGCCCTCACTGTTGGGCGTGCTGTGGTTTGATGCCCCGGTGGTGGGTCTGGTGCCCTGAGTTCTGCAACAGCACTTCCTTCACTCCTTCTCCTTCATGGAGTCCGCCGTGCTGTTCGCTATGGCTCTGGACCGCCTGGTGGCCATCCGGTTCCCACAGCGCTACGCATCTGTGCTCACGGGTCCTCGTGTGGCACTAGCTGGGGCTGTGCTGGGTATGCGCAGTGCCGCCATCACTGCGGTACCCTCGCTGAACCTGCTTAAGTTCGACGACTGTCGCCCGGGGTGCTGTCACATGCCTACTGCCTTCACCAGGACATGATCCACCTGGCCTGCTCCAACACACGCTTCAACAGACTCTATGGGCTGTGCATCCTCATGCTGGCCGTGGGCTCCGACGTCCTATTCAGCCTGCTCTCCGACGCGGTCTTCCTCCGCGCTGTGCTGGCCATCGCCTCTGCTGGAGGGAGGCTGAAGGCCCTCAACACCTGTGTCTCGCACATCCTGGCTGTGCTCTGCTTCTGTGTGCCCGTGCTAGGCCTGTCCATTGAGCACGGATTTGGGCAGCACAGCTCTCGCTCGGTGCACATCCCCATGGCACTCTCTCTGTGCTCTTCCCACCCCTGAGGCACCCTGTTATCTACAGCATCAAGACCCAGCAGATCCGCAGGGCCATCCTCAAGTGGTTTCCCTGGGGAAGATACGGTGAGACATTGGCAATGAACTATAGTGATTCAAAATGAAGAATGACTTAAAGCTTCTTTATAAAGTCTTCATACCACAAAGCAAGCTCTGTTTGCCCGCTTTAGTTTGAGCAATTGATTGTAGGTCACGAATTGACTCTAATGTTAAAATCAAAAAAAGTCTATGCTCGTTTTTACTTATGTATATACTTATAAATACATAGCCACTACTTTCTTAAATTAAAAAGAATGATTACATATATATATATTTTTTTTTTGCTTAAATGTTTACATGTTCTAAGTGATTTTTATATTTGCTCCTCTACTGATTTGGTAGAACTCTAATTCCATAATAATGTCATTAGTGATAAGTTACTCTGATGATGTGGAGAGTTAAATCATCACTTCACATTTTTTGGATTAACAAATGAGTTTGCCACCATTCATCAAAATATAATAATTCTGTTATATACATTCATCAGGGATAACTTCACTGTATATCTAAGAGGAACTTTCCAATGTTGGGTTTTTTTTGTTTTTGTTTTTGTTTTTGTTTTTGTTTTTGTCCATATCATAGTCTGGGACAGAACCAAGTTCGGGGAGGCATAAAAGCCTAACTTATAGGACGCCTGGGTGGCTTAGTTGGTTAAGTGTCCGACAGTGTTTTGGCTCAGGTTATGATTTCAGGGTCTTGAGACTGAGCCCTGAGTCTGGCTCCATGCTAGATGTGGAGCCTGCTTAGGATTCTCTCTCTCTCCCTCTCCCTGTGTCCCCCCAACTCAAGTGTGCTCTCTCTCTCTCTCTCTCAAAAAGAAAAAAATCCCTAATTTATAACCAGAATGAGAAAAAAATGGGGTTTACAGTGTGTCAGATCTGTCGGTAGAGATATGACAGAAGTATGTCCTTGAGTCACTGACCTAAGGAAAGAATCCCCAGATCTGAGTACAAGGTGCAAATTCAACAGGCTACTTAGATCATTCTTTGCCTGTTTCAGTACAAGGCAATTTCTGTAGTCCCCAAAGGACACAGGAATGTCACTGATCAATAAGGTTTAGGTTATAAGACAATTATCAGAGTATATTAGAAGTATCTTTAAGCAACCATATACTATCATACAAATACATAAGATTATAGAGAAATTCAAGACATTCAGGCGCATATTCAGACATGAATGGATATTCACTTGCACCTTTTACTCAGATATGACGGTTCTTTCCTTGGTTAGTGACTCAAGGACCCACCTCTGTCATATCACCACCTACATGAATGCACAGTCAATGGTAAGTACATTTGTGGGAAGATATACACGCTCACAGATTCATGCAAACTTGCAAACAGAATCTACATGAAGGAACGTGGTCATGTATACATTACACACAAGCACACATTCGCACACAGGCGCACATGCACACACACATGCACATATATGTGTTCAGATGCACACTTACATTAATTTACACACTTGCAAATGCACATAAAAGTATGCGCATACAGACATGTTTATCCACACATCCACACGTTCATGCACGTCTTGTGTATTTTCTCAGAATCTGACTTCTGGTTCCCCATAGAGCATCTCCTGGGGTCCTCTGTTCCTGGCCCAATTATTCCTGCAGGCCTCGAGGCAGCCCATTCTTCTGAGGCTGGTTTGCCTGTGTCTCCCAAGGGACTGACTGGCAAAATTGAGGGAAGGAGAAGGCTAGTTCTGAAGTCATGATAAATAAGGCCCGTCAGCTCCTGCTTCCAGATGGTGAGCTGGAGACCAGACCTGAGACCAGCTACCTTGAAGGGCAAGTGGGCCTTCGTACAGGAGCAGTGGAGTTGGCCTGGAAGTCCAGCCTATGGGATCAGGAGGACGGGAGATCTGTTCAGGTGGGCGGAACCTGAGGTTTGCTTTTGGAGATAACAGCTCGTTTCCAGCACAGGGTTTATGTTCCCCTTCCCTCAGGTCATGAAAGACCCCTCCCGGCAGGACGCAGACTTTTATCCAGAAAGCCTCACTGTGCCAGAGAAACACTTGATGTGTTTTATTCAACTCTTCTCTGTTAATTCAGGAAAACTGGGGCAGGGAAATCTCCATTTTATCCCCCAGTCCAAACCTTTTAATACCAGATATGTAATTCTCTTTTTAAACCTATCTTTGTTTCTTAGACCTATTTACCCTCCTCTCCTTTACCTTCCATGCCATAGTCCTTGTCCCCTGCCTCCCAGGTCAGTCTTGAACCCAGCTCCTCCATGACCTGTGGTTTTCACCATCCTTCCTCCCCGTCTGGCTGACTCATCCCCACTCCCATACCGTTTGTTACCATGGGCTTCCTTGCACCACTTTTGTTCAGGCTTCCTTGCTCTCCTCTTTAACTACAGTTTTGCCAGTGTGACTTGGCAAGTCACTTAAAATGCCAATTTCTCATTCTCCTAAGTTGTAAAATCTGTATGAGTGGGTCGTTTTGAGTATTTTGAGGGTAAGACAGATGACCTCTATACGAAGATAACATATACAGGGCACCCTTCCACAGTAGCTGATACATCATACTCAATCAATGTGATTTCTTTTCTTGTAATTCTAAGTAAGAATTACCTTTTCTGTACCAAATGCTACGCTTTAACCTCTTCTTAGAATATTTCCCTCTCAACCCACACACCTCTTTCATCAGCATTGATCTCTGACTTCCTACAATAACAGCTCTTCCTACAGAGTGAAGAAAAAGGATATGACATGATTTTTCTGTCTTCAGAGAGGTTCTTATTTGATAGAAAAAGACAAAGTCCTTCCCTGGTTTCCCGCCCCAAGCTCCCAGCCTAGACTATATCACCATACATCAATATGCACCTTTTTCCCTGTTTCCTGCCCCCCGTACCCCTTCTCTTTTATTAAGCCCTGGTGACATGCTCAAGATATAGGCTCCATGTCTTCTTTGGGAGAGCTAATGGACAACTAGGAGAAGGCATGCAAACAACTAAATGGCAACACAGGGGACAGAGTGCTAGATTAGAGGAAGGCGCTGTCGCAGAAAGTGGTTAACCACATGCCCCAGTGAGGGAGACATCACAGGACCGACATCTGAGCCATGTTCTCCAACAACGGTGCAAGTAGGATTTGTTTTAAAATATGATTTTTCGTTGAGCTGTAAGCTGAAGTGCTTAAAAAAGGAAGACAGAAAAGAAAAACAAAGTAAACAATTACAAAAACAAAGCAAAAATTCCAGGAATGACCAGGAGGGAAAAGAGGAGTTAGGGTGTGTCAGGATTTGCAGACGAGTCAAGTTAAGGAGGTGGATTTCACGGGAGTTTTGTCAGCATAGGAAGCGCCCCATTCAAAGAGGATGCGTGCATGGGATATAAAGAGATTCCCTTTCATCTTAAACAGCAGCAGGGAAAGAAAGAAATCACCGCTCCTCTTACTCATTCAGATTGGTGGATGATGCCACTGACTTCCTCTCCACCAGACCATTTTGAAGCGCCAGGGGATACCGTGCATTTTAGATTCAAGTTGCCTTTCCAGACAGGCTTTCGGAAACCATCAGCAGCACTATTGAGGTGAGCCATCATGAATAAAAAGACTTGTTTTTGGGTGCCTGCATCAGTTAAGTGTCCAACTTTTCATTTCAACTCTTGGTTTTGGCCCAGGTCATGATCTCAGGGTCATGAAATCAAAGCCTTGTGCCGGGCTCTGTGCTCTGCGGAAAAGCTGCTTGGGATTCTCTCTCTCCTTCTGCCTCTCCACCAGTTCTCTCCCCCAGTCCCACACTCTCTGTCCCTCCCCCCTCAAATAAATAAGTAAATAAGTAAGTAAATAAATAAATAAAATCTTTTTTTAAAAGCTTTTTTTTTTTTCTTATATGTGCAGTTTCAAAAACGTGGTCTGAAGGGACTGTACTCTGGGACTACTGTCCCTCCTTCCCATAGACACAGTGAGTATTGATTAAGCATCCTGTCGTGTGTGGACTGACAATGGGAGAGGAATTCTCCACTGGGCAGAATACTTCTTTCCATTAATAGAAATTCCAGTGGGCAAGTATTTGTTTTCATTAACATTTATAATACTGACTTTTTCTATGCTCTCCCCCACTGTGGGTAAAAGCCATATGATCAGACTGTAGAAAGAACCTGGAACTGAGGGGTGCCTGGGTGGCACAGCGGTTAAGCGTCTGCCTTCGGCTCAGGTCGTGGTCCTGGCATTATGGGATCAAGCCCCACATCAGGCTCCTCCGCTATGAGCCTGCTTCTTCCTCTCCCACTCCCCCTGCTTGTGTTCCCTGTCTCGCTGGATGTCTCTATCTCTGTCGAATAAATAAATAAAAATGTTTAAAAAAAAAAAAAGAACCTGGAACTGAGCCCATTTTAGAGGTGTTTCACCCAGTAAAACTAGGTAAGTCTGTGTCTCCAGTGGAGAGCAGTCTTCAAAACTGCTTGGAGTGGCAGAGATAGGCATTTAGAATCTTTATCTCCTGAGCAATTCTCTACTAGCTTTGAAGTAATTTTATTCTAATCCCTGTCTTCATTGACTACTTAAAATCCAACATGCCATAACAGGGAATTTAGAGAATGTCTGACAGATTACAGCTTTCCTTGTGTTAGTGTCTTTCCAATGAGGTCTTTTTACAACTACCCAATACCATGTCTTCATAGAGACATGGAAAACATTCACTTCCTACCAAACAAACACAGTGAAACCACTATGGAGATTAGTTTTAAATATGAATAATAAGATATTCTACCAGATTCCCTTATTCTGGAGATATGCCTATTTGCAAGTATGACTCCATATTTTTGTTTCGCATCAAAGACCAAAAGGAACTGGTCATGAAGGGGAGGAGGGACATAAGTTGGCAGATCATATAAGCCAGAGGAAATCGCAGGTTCTCTCAGTCTCCAATAAGCTTTATGTGTCTCACCCCAGGCTGTATCTCTGGCCCCTGCCTAAGTCAAATCCCCAGACTCCAGACATCGGAAAATGGTCAACAGCAGTCAATTCAACCCCAAATACTTTCTGCTAACTGGTCTCCCTGGTCTGGAGGCCATGTACCCTTGTTTTATCTTCCCATTCTGCTCCATATATCTTGTGGCCCTTTTGGGCAACAGCCTGGTCCTGGCAGTGATCAGGAAAAACACCACCCTGCACCAGCCGATGTACCTTTTCCTAGCTATGCTGGCCTTTGCAGAGCTTGGCGTGTCTGCTTCCACATTGCCCACTGTGTTGGGCATCTTCCTTTTTGGTGCCAATGAGATCTGCTTTGAAGCCTGCCTTTTGCAGATGTTCTCCATACACTCGTTTTCCATCATGGAGTCGGGAGTCCTGCTGGCCATGTCTGTGGACCGCTTCGTGGCCATCTACAACCCACTGCGGTACGCTGCCATCCTGACCAGGCCCCGTATCGCTGCCACTGGTGCTGCACTTGGACTGAAGAGTGTGACGCTCATGCTCCCACTGCCCTTCCTCCTGAAACGTCTGCCCTTCTGTGGCCACAGTGTCCTCTCCCACTCCTACTGCCTTCACTCAGATCTAATCCAGCTGCCCTGCGGGGATACACGTCCCAATAGCATTCTGGGGCTCTGCATTGTTACTTCCACTTTTGGGCTGGACTCGCTGCTCATCGTTGTCTCTTACGTGCTGATCCTCTACACAGTGCTGAGCATTATCTCGGGGGAGGGAAGGCGGAAGGCCCTCAACACATGCGTGTCTCACATCTGTGCGGTGCTTGTGTACTACGTGCCCATGATCAGCGTGGCTCTGGTGCACCGCTTCATGAAGCGAGCTGCACCTGCTGTCCGTCTACTCCTGGCCAAGGTCTATCTTCTGGTGCCACCCGTGCTCAACCCCATCATCTACAGCGTTAAGACAAAGCAGATTCGCCAGGAGTTAATCCAACTCTTTCTTCTAAGAAAATAATAAGGGCGTTAGGACCGGTGAGATGGTTACCCACAAGCCAGTCCTTTTCATCACCAAACGTGGCCCAGGGAAGCACAGAATATTCCTTACCTTGTCAAAGTTGGAAAGCTTGATAAGGCTTCGTGTTGACGAATGTACTGAGAATTCACATTTCATACACAAGAGGTCATAATCTAAATCAGTATTATATTGTATTTTGTCAGCTACTTTGTTATATGTGTCAACTTAAAACGTACCTACTCTTAATCCAGAAATTCCAGTTCTTAGCACTGCCCTAGTTTCATACTCTCAGGTTTGTTTATGAACACAGAGACTCGAATAAGAATTTTCACTTGAGCAATGTTTGAAATAAAATAATAGTAATAAAAAAACCCTAACTGGACATCAATAAGTAAATGGTTAAATGAGTTGGGATCTATCCACACATGGAGTATTCCACAATGTCAAAAAGACTTAGATTGATAGGTATTCAAGGTTTAAGCAAGAGATAGCAAGATACACATTTTATAAAGCAATTTAATCATATAAATATCAGTTTATATATTTAAAAATACATGCTACATCGATAAAAATAATAGTTTCTTTTGGAGGAGACTGTGATGGTGAAGAGAGAAATGAAAGGAATTCTTACTTGCTCTGTATTATTTTTTTAAAAAATAAGAATAAGGCATTCCACAATTCCCTTCGTTATAAAAATATACAGCATTATGTATATATACATATTGTATATTTAAATTTATGCTGAAAAACTGTTCAAATCTTAGAACAATTAGAAGCAAACTAGGTACTAAGAGCAAAGCCCTAAAACTGAGAATAAGCCCAGAAGGAATAGTTTTGAAAATCAGAAATCTGTACAGTTCTTGTGGAATGCTGACTGAGGAATAAAACTAATTCCTCCTGTAAGTCCTCATTGGAAAAGTCCATGGTACATGGGCATTGAGATGGAAAGCAGAAAGCATAATTTTCTAACGCTAAATATCCTTAGCTTGAGAATTTGAAACGCGAGGTTCCAAAAGCTGTGCTGAGTTGAAGTCATTGCACATGGAGAGTTCGAAGGGAAACGTGGGAGGAACAGATTCTGAGAGGCCTGTTTTCCTCCTAGGGACCTGGATTTATGAATGTCTCTCTCCCACTCACAAGATGAGCTGTCCCCCCACTCGAAATCTAACTTCACTTTTCCCTTCCTGTTGTTTGTCTCATACCACACATCACAATTGTAATCGAGTAATTATCTTTATACTGTTTCGTACTGTTTTATTTCTCTATGTCCAGTACATTTTAAGTTCAGTAAGGTAAGACGATGTCTTTTTGTTCACTCAGAATATTCAATAAATGCTTGGTGATGAACAAATTAATTATTGAATGAATTAACACAAGTCTACAAATATTTCCATGATCCTTATGTTTTTGTGTATGCATGAACCCCATTTCATGACACTGTATCCCGATTATTCTTTCTCTCCCCTCTTTTTCTGTATTGACTACCATTTTTCTCCCTCTCTTACTTTTTCAGGTTCTTTCTAAAGTCAAAAGATATGCTCCTGGCAGATACTAACCCGTTCAACTTCTCAATGAAACATTAATGGTCTTAGTGCAAAATTCATCCTCAGTCCCAGCACATGTGCTTAAGTTAAACATTCCCAGTAACGTTTGGGAGACTCTTGGCAAAATGCATGTGTGTTTTAATCTTAATCATATATGGAAAAACTATGGTAGTATTTTAGATATGGTATGTGAGATAGGATTACATTTGGAAGTAAGTTTGAAAATAGGAAGGGGATATGTGAGAATGTTGTCAAAGCGATAAATGTTGCAATATATTTTACGAATCTACACAACTCCTTAAGGGATGATGAGTCATGAGAAGAGATCTGAATTCACCTACGTATATCTATGATTTAAAATTCTTCATCCTTAAATGTCTTGGTAATCTGCCTCAAAATGCAGTGAAGACTAGTTCAGACTGAAGATTTGAATACGGGTTTCTTTTTTCTTACAGATTTTATAAAAAATATTTTTTTTTTAAATTTTTTTAAAGATTTTTTTTATTTATTCGACAGAGATAGAGACAGCCAGCGAGAGAGGGAACACAAGCAGGGGGAGTGGGAGAGGAAGAAGCAGGCTCATAGCAGAGGAGCCTGATGTGGGGCTCGATCCCGGAACACCGGGATCACGCCCTGAGCCGAAGGCAGACGCTTAACCGCTGTGCCACCCAGGCGCCCCTATAAAAAATATTTTTATAGCTTTCATACATATAGTTTCTTTTTCTCATGAGAATATCTCCATGCTGTTCATAATTCTACTTTCTTTTTCCTTCGTAAACATATCCATTCCATTCCGTCATTGTTCTCGCGCTTCCATCTTTGCCCACACAACAGGGTCACCCCCCGGGGGAGGATACCTGATGACCACTAAGGCTGTGGCTTTTTTGTCTCTTCCTCAGGCACACTGGAATCCAGGTTAACATCTCATGGTGTGTCTATGTTACTCCCTGCCCAGAATAGGGAGCTTCAGAGAAGACTAGGAGTAAAAACTGTGTCTGTCTTCCATAAAACTGTGTCCCTTCCATAATCTACCACCTTCCTGTATTGTCTTCCACCCTGAGGGTGTTCTGTTTAATGGCTCATAGCTCAAGGATAACTGTATGCCTCTTATTAGCCTCAAATATCCATTCATACACCTGTCTTGCAAAACATTCTTACTCCAATAAATTTACAGAGATCTCACCTGAGCCATTTGTATAGAGAGCACTCCAATTGGAAGGGAGCACTCCAAATCTACAGATTCTTCTGCCTGATGTACGCCATGGATCTCTTCACCTCACTTACACTGAACATGCCTTGTCTAAATTCACATTCATGATCCTGAATATTTTGCCACTCCCTGAGATCAACATATTTTCCCAGTCTATTTACTGTGCCAGATAACTTCTTCCTTAGCATACCAAGATCTGTACCAAATACATTTCTTCTGGGTGTTCTCTATGTACTCAGCCTGTTTGGGTTTAGTTATTCTATGGTGATTTCAGTGGATTAATTTTTGGCATTCCGTAACCCATTCTTGTGCTCAAACATCCGAACACTTCCCTGCATTATTGAATGGATATTGCCTTAGAGACTTGGGTGTTTGGTTCACATTCCTAGTTTTTTATGGAAGGTACCCACAGGTACTTCTCCACTGGCATTTGTCATCTGTTATTTGTTACCACCTCTATCCATAGGCTGGATTCATTGCTCATTGTGATCTGTACATGCTGATTTTTTGTAAGATTCTAGACATTGTTTCTGTGATAAAATGGCTGAAAGCCGTCATATCTGCGTGCCCTTATGCTTAATCATTTTCTTCCAGTTGTACCACTCTGGACAGCCTGCACAGTGTCTGTACTCCTATAGGCTGCTATTGTCAATGCCTTCTTCTCTCTCTTCTTCAATCCACCCCAAAACTTACAGCATTGATTCAAGAGAGATACAATAGCATTTTGCTTGTTCATGTGAAAAAAAAGTTAGGGCATATTAGACTAAAGACGACCTTTGAGTTGCAGAGCCTTGGATCATTCTGGTCTATAGTGATACCACTGTGGGGTATTCAGACTTAGGTATGGCTTTGTGTCACCATTACTGATTTATAAGCTATAGTGGATGGAGGAGGGGTAAGAGAAGAGCCCTCCTTCACGTGAAGAAATAAGGCCTTAAAGCAAAAGAAAAAGTGAAGTGGATAGAAACTTCAACTGAGGCTTTCCTGGGTGGAGAGAGCAGCAGTATCTTTAACATTAAACATCTCAGAAATAAATCAAGCCTCCCTGGAGAATGAATGGCATGGTCCCATGGAGTTTTATGGCATAGAATTGTTTAATGAGATTTCCTGGGTCAGTGTACGCACATAGCTAATATTCTGAGGCTAATCCCTTTTTCCTTTAAATGCCTTACCCCATCTCACAAATTAGGTGAATCCAAAATATGAATATAGACTAATGGCAAAAAAAAAAAAAAAAAAAAGATTTGGATAATTATTTTACTGCATCAAGCTTTATCTGGATTTTTTCCTAATCAAAGTGCTTTTTCTTATTATAATTCATCTACTGATTTAAATAAAGACAGGTCACTTCATGATTCTAATCTGAATGTGATTAATATAATATAATATAATATAATATAATATAATATAATAAATATAGTACTTTAAGCTTTCTATATTCCTGGAATGGCTTTAGACCCCTTACATATCTGTATTGAAACTTTATTTAAAAAAAAAATTATCACTCATCTTGGAAATTGAGGATTAGGGAAAATGAGTTTATAACTGTGAAAGAAGATTTTTTTATAATTAAATTTTTCTCTTCTTGGAAAGTAAAAGATAAACTGTCATACTAAATATATTTAGGGTATTAGAGGAAGAACATTTCATTTCTTGTAATGGTATGCAAAACAAAAGAAATACCTTCTAACATTGATCAAACTCATTATTAAAATTCATTCAAATTTAACCTTTAGAAAGAGCCTAGGATTTGCTTTTGTCTTTGAATCATGACTGGTTTCAGAAATGGTCATGGGTGAGGATGTGGAATTGAGCTCCTCTATTCATCATCCAAGAAGACAATGGGTGTAAATAACCATTGTATACCTGTTCTTTTTCTCACCCCAAGACATATATCTATAATACCACTCAGACTGAAAACCAGGGGCATTTACTTGGTACAAAGAGATAATTATCAGGATGCATTATATTATCTGTTTGCTAAGAATTGGGGGTGACTCCCCTTTAGACTATGCCTAATGTATAATTTAATTTTTTAATAAATGGAAATTTGTGTACACGAGGAGCCCTAGCAACATTTAAATGATTGTGTTTGTCCTGTTTCTTAATTCTCTGCTTAATTTCCTAGGAAACAAAGTTGTAAAATTGTCTTATTTCTAGCCCTCTACTTACAGAAGTTGTGTTTTACCCCAGGATGTACACGCAGACCTACACCCTTCACATTTTAGCAACTAACGCAGTTTGGCCCACATCTGAGCATCTCCTTTAAAAAAGATAGGAATGAGCTGTTCTAACCCTTTTTATAATTCTGCTGATCCGGAGATAATTGGCAGTGCTCCCATCTACGTGATAAGTGTATTATATTTTATTGACCTAGGTTGAAAAGGCAAGTTCCCTGCCTCCAAGAACAAATTTAAATTTGTGGGCATTTAAACATATTTTACATCCTAAGAAATACTCATGGAAAATGACTTGTCAAACTAAGTTTAAGGTGTTCTAAGAAAAGGAGGGAATTTATACTAGTCCAGAGTTCTGGTGTACAGTAAGACATGGTTAAGCTCTTCATCGCAGGAATAATCTACTAAACCTGAAATAAATATCACACAGCTAGAAATTAACACTGTGGGTTATTTTCGTTTGTTTTGGCTTTTGTTTTAGGTTGGTTTGTTTGTTCATTTGCTTTGATCTATCACACATCAAGCCCATGGCTCCAACCTCATCAGGGCCAAAAGACCTGATTTCCTTTTTTAAGACAACAGGTATCTCGCTGTTGTCCCATTGCTGGCATTTTCAATTTTTGTCAAAAAGAAATTACAGAATGCTTTCAAAAAACAAAAGCCAGGAAAATGAAAAGCATTTTCTCTAAAGAAGCTTGTATCTTAAAGATAGATAAACAGAAAGATAGATAAATATATAGATAATTTTGGCTAAAGTAGGAAAGAGAATACATGATTAAATTATCATCTTAAAAACGCACATAATTTATATAAGACTAAATTCTATACACACGGCACAAATGCATTTGTGCTAGAGTAAAATATGGGTGGTGTGTGTTTATATATGTGGAATATTAGCATTTCATTAGCTTCAATTTACTATGGAAAAACTTTATGTGAAATGTGGAGTTCCAAAAGTGTGCTATGTCTGATACCCCAATATTCTTAGCCTTATTTGAAATACAGATTATGTAATTCCTGGTTTTTTGGGGAGAGAATATAGCCTTCATTTTTAAAAACATAATCCCATCCCAATGCCTCATCTAAAATATATTCACCTCAGCAAGCGTTTTATGGAAAAATTACTGCAAAACTGGAAAAAAATTTATGGGCAAATATTTCTTGTGGAAACACGGCAAATATTGCTTATTCCGTTAGTTGCAATGATCTGAAATGTGTCTTTCTGAGAATGGTGTGGGGGTGTCCTTAGTACGACTTACTTGAGAAAAATAGTTAATAAATACAAAGTCTAATGTCCATATATTTGTCAAGCGAAAGAAGGGATCCTTAAAGATATAGTGAGTGTAAAAGGTGCTGAGTTTCTAAAGGAAAATTTGACCAGAGTTCTACAACCTAAACCCAGTTTATAATGGAAAATGGCAATCTCCTTTATACATATATTTTACTAAGTGTTTGAAACAGGCGCTGACACTTGGAGGAAAATATACCAATATCTCAAATTCAGCTCAGTGTCCACATGGGTCATCCATTCAGTGACATTCTATCCAGCTTCTCACCATCAGTGCCAAGGCGTTTAATTCAATTCTACTTTGTCTGCTCACACCATGGCATCTCCTGGATCTCCACTAGCTTATTTTCTGATCGCAGATATTTATCTCCCAAACTCCCTCATTTTCTTAGTCACACTAGATTTATTTGACTTTAGTGAGGCCATGTCTCACTCAGTCCCTGAATTTTCTCCAAGTCTGTCAGCTCGCTGCTGACTTCATACATATCTGGATCTAGTCTGTCCACGTATCTTTTCGCACGTTTGAACCAATCACACAAAACTCTCCTCTCTGGTTAAGCCAGCAGCACGAAAAGTATATTTTAAGAACAACTTTTAAAAGTCCTATAAAAATGGGTCATGGTGGATTTTCAAGCCAAGCCTTTTTTTTCTTTGACTTGTTGGTCAGAAAATTAGCCAAAGAGCCAGCCATCCACAAGTAATTGAAACTCATTGATCGGTTCAGCAATTTGAAATCCTCTTTCACTGGTCTGGAAGTGCTCTCTCTGCCAGTTCTCTCTAGTTGTCTTATGCTGGTGATCAATCTTTCTGATCAATCGCCCCCTCCCCTGCCCACAACCCAATCTGAAACCTTTCCTCACAAGAGCTTAACCCGTTGGATTTCATCATCTCCTTTTATTAAACAACCTTGATATTTTATGGATACCATCAACTCTGTGCCCTGTTCCTTACTTGTTATCTGCATGTTTGTAAGAGTGACAGCCGATGACTAGTAGATTAATATACTATTTCTTCAGGATACAACTGTCCTATAATTGTTATAATCATAGCGAATCCTTATAATGAACTTTTTATAAGCCTGACACTTTTGCACACTATTTACACATATAAATTATTTTATTCTTGTAGTAGATGTTTACTATTATTATGCTCATCTCAAATAGGTCCTGACTCTGCAATTGCTTATTTCCCTTAAGGGCCCCCGGGCATTGAGAAGGAGTGATGAAATTATCTGGGTACTTCTCCTCAGAGAACCAAGTCCCTCTCCATCAGGAAAGATCATTATTAATAGAAATTTGGGGATAATCTTAATCTGACTGATCCCTTCTGAGGATACCTGAGAAAGGAGACAGAAAGTGTGGGGATGCTGACAGTCACTGGTTGCTAAAGTTTCCCATTCAGAGCCACTCTGAGGTAGGTATCAACACCTCTATCTTTAAAATAAAGAAAGGAGCTTCATAAACTTTAAATAGGTAAAGTTGTCCTGCACACAGCGTTCACCTCCACCTCTGTCCACTTCCAGGAATGTAGATTTACTGCACCGTACTCTCCTCTCTCTGCTGACCTATTGTGTCCCACTGTGTACTACAGTGGGCTTTGGATTAAACAATCCCCATTTTCCTCCCCAAACCTGAAATATTCTTCTCATATGAATCTGAAACTGAGGGGAATTATTGCCTTTTAATATAATTTTAAAGGAGAATTTAAAGGCTCTTGAAGGAGCCTTGCTTAGCTGGCGAGACTTTGAAGGTCAAGGACAAAAAGGATGCAAAGAAGCAAAAAGGATAAAAACAGAGAGAGAGAGAGAGCACAAGGCGAACCAGAGAAGACTGCTGATAACAGGAGAGGAAAGACCCTAGTTGCCAGCGTCCCTCGAGGTTTGTTTCTTCCAATATCAGGTCATCAGAGTGGCATAAAATAGAAATAAGGAGCAGTGGGGTCAAGGGTGTGGTGAGGCCACACACAGGAGAAACAGCCGCTCCACCCAGAGACAGACCAACTTTGGTCCACTGACAAGGTTAAGAAAGACACGTTGGGCTTTGGGAGGAGAGGGAAGAAGATAAGCTCCCCATAGCTAGTGGGGAATGTTAGTGTCCTCTAAGTCCCTCAGCCGTGGGAAGTTCTGACATTTGTGACCATGTCTTGAGGTCAATACCTTGTCCCTAAATGTCCCAACCTGAAGTTTTAGCTCAGCTCGCTGCAGTTCCTCCTAACTCTTGCTGAGGCGACCTCATCAGGCCACGGTAGGTGCACAGGGATCCTGTACTCGGGCAGGCCAGGGGCTTGGATTTTGGCATGTTTTCCTCTCATATTTTCATGAGAGTAAAATTTATGAAAACAAACAATGACTTTAACATTCTTGCATGTCCATAGTTTCCTTCTCTCCATGTTTTCTCTCAGCCCTGGTCAGAGTGCAGTCCCAGGCACCCACAGCCATGGTCACTGGTGCCTGCATCACATCCCCCGACCTCTCCATTTAGCTCAGGAAAATTCGAATTCCTAAGGCCTCAGCTGAAACCTCACTTCTCAAGGAAAGCGTTCCCTGATTTTTCTTCTTTTTTTTTTTTCTCCCAGAAAAAGTTTTATTGGAGCTGTTACAGAGTTTAGATGGATGGATACAAATAACACCAACAACTTAACTGCAGATATTTGAAAATATGTCTTCAAATACAGATCAAATTCTGCCATTTATGTTCTAAATTTAATTTCCCAAGGGAAACAGTATAGTGAAGTTTCCTGTTACAGAAACTGAAATAATAAAAAGTGGCTAATTTTATTGGAGGATTATATGTACAGCACTTTCATTTATATATATATATATATATTTTTTTTTTAATAATAATAATATCCCTGATTTTTCAGAACAAATTAGGTTTTTCCTTCTAGGTCCCTCCCATATCCTGAACTTTTTTTTCTTTCCTTCTTTCCACACTTCCTTTCTCCCTCCCTCCCTCTCTCCTCCTTCCTATCCTCCTTCCTCCCTCCTTTCCTTCTCTCCTTCCTTCCTTTCCTTCCTTCCTTCCTTCTTTTTTTTTTTTTTTTTGTAGCACTTAACATAATTGTAACTAGATTAGAGAGAGGGCTTCGCGTGTGTAATCCTTGTGCCTGCATGTACGTGAGAGAGGGTGTGTTCTTTGACACGTGGTTGAAAGTTGCAGAGATTTTCTGAGTAGGGCCAGGACTGTGTCTCCAGGGTCCCGCAAGGTGCACGGCACGACGGAGTGCTGGTTGCTTATGGGTGTGCATTTTCTCTGCGGTTTGCTGACGAGTGGAGGGGGTAAGCTTAATGGTAGTTTCTGACAATAACCAGGAAGGCTTTTTCTTTGTAAATAGCAAGGGAACTGGCATAACTGGGAATGAAGATAAAACTTGGAACCAAGACAGAGAAGATCAAGTGCATGTAGAAAGGGCTGTTACAAATGTAAGACGTGGTTGCATTCTGTGTGGAGACTCAAGCGTGTGAAGGTGGAACACGGTAATTCTTCCATTTGTTTCTGAAAAGAAAGCTGCTTTGCCATTCTTATTTTTAAAAATTGCTGTAAATCTTGGGGCGCCTGGGTAGCGCAGTCGTTGGGCGTCTGCTTTCGGCTCAGGGCGTGATCCCGGCGTTCCGGGATCAAGCCCCACATCAGGCTCCTCGGCTGGGAGACTGTTTCTTCCTCTCCCTCTCCCCTGCCGTGTTCCCTCTCTCGCTGGCTGTCTCTCTGTCACATAAATTTAAAAAAATAAATAAATAAAATAAAAATAAAAAAAATAAAAAAAAATAAAAATTGCTGTAAATCCAGTTGTCTAATGGGATCTGTATGAAGTTGGCTATGTCCGTGTGCCCTTGTCCCACAAAATACTGTATAACTAGTGTGCTTGTAGTAGTTAACTCCACCACCTTTGTAAGCAAATGAAATTAGTTTAATAAAATAAGCCACCCATGTATATATTAATTTTTACTCATGTCAGTTCTTGGCTTGACTGGGTATCCCCTTAGCCTGCAGAGAAGAACTAAATAACAACCAGTATGTAATAGTGGGGTCCCTGCACGTTCAGCAGTGGCCAAGTGAGGAATCCTCATCAGGAAAGATGAAGACAAGATTTCACCAAGTGTGGAAATGTATGCACATGCAAGTATGTCAGCAGGTTTGTGTGTGTGTGTGTGTGTGTGTGTGCGCGCACGCGTGCACATGTGTGTTTGGATGAATTAATCGAAAATACCTCCAGAGGTTCTTCCTGCCCTGTTAGGCCAGGATCCTACTATGATTTCTGCACCATCCCAGACAGACCTGAGCCTAACGTATAGGTGGTTTTGAAGTGGTGTTCTCCTCCTCTCTGTTGCCTTCCTCCCCTGCCCAGGAGACTCTTCCTTGAAAGTCTGTTTAGGTTCCCAAAGTTGTTGCAGTGTATCACAGGTGTGTCTGAGTCAGAAAGAAGGCCCAATGGATCAGCTAGATTGTCTTGGAGAACTGTGAGTTGAGAGATTATGTGTATCATCAGGACAGAATATTTTCATGAGCTTTAAAGTCTGCATGCAAATCCAACAGCCCTGGTTCTTGCCTCATTCTGTCCCTTCCACATACTCTTTTCAGTTGCTTCCCAATCTTTTCAAAGCACAGAACAGCTAAACCGAGTGTGGATTCAAGCTCCATTCTTTTCTAGTTAATTTTCCAATCATTTGCTCCCAGCTCTGGTCACTGCCACTTCTTAGCCTTGCTTTGGACCTCAATTACTCCGTATGTCCACATTCACTCAACAGGTATTTTTAGCTGTTTTCATGTACTGTGCTGCTTGCCTTATATCCATATTTACCAATAATATCTTTGTCCACCAATTCCTGACAATAGTCCACACCTTAAAATTGAAATTGCTTACACATGCCTGTCTCCCCAGCAGCTTTCTGAGACCAAGGCATCTGCACACCAAGACAAGACAGCCATTTTTCCATTGGCAGATCCAAAGTGAAGTACGATTTAGAGGGATATTTTTCTATCAGCTTTGAACTTTACTCTGACGGAGACTGTAACCCCCTTAAGACCGGGAATTTCCTGTTGGTGGCCATCTTGTCAATTTTCAGACCAGAGACCTATGGCCACCTCAATCAGTAAGCTTTGTTTTCTTTTTCCCTTCCCTCAGTGTCCAGAAGTCTTTCTCCATTATAATGTGATCTCACTAGCTTATTTCTAATTTTTAAGGTAGGGCTGATCCCATGGGATGAGATTTCAACATGAAGAACTCCAATGGCTCTTTGGAGTTCTTGCCTACAGCGTTCATTCTGGTTGGCATCCCAGGGCTGGAGGCAGAGCACATCTGGATATCCATCCCCTTCTGCCTGACGTACAGCATCATCTTCCTTGGGAATGGCACCATTCTTCACGTCATCAAAACAGACCCTGCCCTGCACCAGCCCATGCACCTCTTTCTTGCCATGTTGGCACTGGCTGAGGTTGGTGTCTCTGCTTCTACTCTCCCTACGGTGCTAGGCATCTTTCTTTTTGGCATCACTGAGATTAGTTTTGATGCCTGCCTTTTTCAGATGTTCTTCATTCATTCTTTCTCCATTTTGGAGTCAGCCGTGTTGCTGGCCATGTCTGTGGACCGATTTGTGGCCATCTACAATCCACTGCGCTATACAGCCATCCTCACCCTGCCCCGTATCTTTAGCACAGGAACTATCATGGGGCTGAAAAGCATTATTCTCATGGCCCCGTTGCCCATGCTGTTAAGGCAGCTGCCCTTCTGTGGTCATAATGTCCTCTCTCATTCCTATTGCCTCCACCCCAACCTTATCCATTTACCTTGTGGGGACATTTCTGTCAACAACATCTATGGGCTTTTCATTGTTACCTCCACTTTTGGGCTGGATTCACTGCTTATTGTGGTTTCCTATGGGCTCATACTCCACACTGTACTGAGTATCACCACTGGGGAGGGACGGAGGAAGGCACTCAACACATGCGGATCCCATATCTGTGCTGTGCTTGCTTACTACGTGCCTATGATTGGTTTATCTATGGTACATCGCTTTGGACTCCACATGTCCCCTTTGGTGCATGCTATGATGGCCAATGCTTATCTCTTTTTCCCACCTGTTATCAACCCCATTGTCTACAGCATTAAGACCAAAGAGATCCATCATGGCATTGTCCGAATGCTCTCCCAGAAAAGAGCCAGACTTTAGACAAAGGATAAAGTTGGAGTGGACTTCTCTCTAAAATCACAGGTGGTCCTATCTTGCATGTTATGCAAACGGTGTTACTTTAAAATATGTTATCTGATGGAGGGTCTGCATAATCTAGCAATAAACTGGAGTGGGGTACCAGTGGGGGTAGACTGTCTGTGACACAACAGTATAAAGAATTGATGTTATTTTTTAAATGCTGTGTTACATGAGGCTTTCCATTACCTCGACCTAGCTGGAGCAGGAATGCTGGAAGGATTGCTTATGAAAACATAACTCTCCCCATAAGTGAAAGGTAATCACGAGTCGGAAGGTGTCCTGGAAAATCTATTGAGCCCTCTGTTCTAGGGAACAGGGATGTGAAATGGATTACATTCTCTTGAGTTGTTGGTACCTGATCTCAATAGCCGGAGGATACACTAACCAGTTTAAAGGAGGTTTGCAGTACTGACTCTGGCTGGTATTTGCTCAACCTCACCAGGGCTCCCAGTTGAGAGTGACAAAGATTACAAATATTGTTTGTTATGTAAAATTCTGAAGTCTCCCACCCAGGATACAGAATCTTTTAAAAACCCAAGCATGACCCTTAAGTACATTAATTAATTTAATTAATTAATTTATTTATTTATTTTGATCTGGTTGGTTATTTCTTTGCGGACATTTGAAATAACGTAGAAATTTCACATTTATATTTTCAGGGAAAAGAACTAAGACTTTTGAGATGCAAATGTATACTAAGCACTCTATATTTGTTGTTTCAATCACTTTCCACAACCCCCACTTCCCACCTTGTATTAAAGTGATTTTTTTTAGATGAAAAACTGGTGCTTAGATAAGTATGCATTTTGCTCAAACCTATCCATCCAAGAGCAAATAGCACTAACTGAGCACATGCATGGATCAAACACAAATCTAAGCCCCAAAGGTTAAGTAGTGACAAAAGAGACATGTCCCTTCCCGCATGGAGCTTAGAAATAATTTTTTTTCTGCCTCTGTCTCTGCTCTACTTTGTACTTTCGAGAACTATGTTTAAAACCAATTTAAAATAGACCTTATAATACTCCCACACACAAATAAAGCTTTCTAATATGGATTTTTAAAATGGTATGCCAGTACCATACTGTTTAGATTACTATGGCTTTGTAATACAACTTGAAGTCTGAAATTGTGATGCCTCTAGTTTTATTTTTCTCTTTCAAGACTGCTTAGGCTATTCGAAGTCTTTTGTGATTCCCTACACATTTTAGGATCCTTTGTTCTAGTTCTGTGAAAAATGCTGTTGGCATTTCAATTGGGATTACATCAAATGTAAGCTATACAATTAAAAGTGGGTACTTTTATCTATGAATATTACATCCTAATAAAAATGTGTATAAAGGGGCTCCCGGGTGACTCAGTTGATTAAGCATCTGCCTTCCATTCAGGTCATGATCCCGCAGTCCCAGGATTGAGCCCCACATTGGGCTCCCTGCTCAGTGGGGAGCCTGCTTCTCCTTCTGCCATTCCCCCTCCTCATGCTCTCTCTCTCTCTTTCTCTCACTCTCTCTCTCTCAAATAAACAAAATATTTTTTAAAAATGTGTATAAAAATGCAATCTGACATCCTGAGAGTGTCCTAATCATGGGCTTGTGTGGTGAGAAGGAGTGAATTTTGGCATCTAATTTATCCTCACACTGATTTTCACAAAATCTCTGGTTTGGAGTCCTATACACTTGCCTTCCTGAGTTCCAAATGCCTCCAGTTCAGGAAATTTTTGGAGTTATTAGATTTGCTTAGCTTCTTGTTCACTTGTTCCTCTGTAGTCAATTAAGTAGGTTCCTCTTTAGTAAATCAAGTCAATTTCCGTGTTCTATAAAGTCAGTTACCAGTCATCTATATGCTTTCTAGATTTCATTTTTGAAAACCTTCTCACCTGTTACTATCTTCCACTCATTTATCTGTCATTGTGAGTCTATACTTGCATTATTATTAATACTTGAAACAAATATATTTGTTAGACCTATCTGGTTCCTATATTTTGATTTACATATTTTTTCCTTTTCTGTCTTCTCTCAGATATAAAATATTTTTAAAGTATTTTCCCTATTTGTTTTGGAGTTACAAATTGTACTTTTATTCTACAAATAAAATGTAAATATATATAGTTTACAAAGTCAAAAGTTATTCAAGGGGTGCCTGGGTGGCTCAGTCCTTAAGCATCTGCCTTCAGCTCAGGGCGTGATCCCAGGGTCCTGGGGTCGAGCCCCACATCGGGCTCCTCTGCTGGGAGCCTGCTTCTTCCTCTCCCACTCCCCTGCTATGTTCCCTCTCTCGCTGGCTCTCTCTCTCTCTCTGTCAAATAAATAAATAAAATCTTAAAAAAAAAAAGTTATTCAAAATGTCTTCATCTTCAAATAAAGAATTTAGCATGCTTTATTAATCATTCAATCCCTTCTGTTGTCATTTGTTATATTAATAATATTTAATTGTATCTACATTTTAATGTAGATATTATTGACAATGTTAGACATTAACACAGTTGAAATATTATTGGCAATGTTAGAGATTCACAAAGCTGAATTTTCCTATTGAATACATGTATATCTATTCACTACAAGTCTCTATTTCAATGATTCTGGTTTCCCTTACCAGAGTCACCAAATATTTTCAGTGTATTACATTTCTCTTTAGAAAAGCATGTATATATGTTGGCTAAATGAACATAAAGAAAAAGTAAAAGGAGACACACACATACAAGCATTTATAGGTAAACAAGAAATTATGTGTGTTTATACTTTTCCCCACTATCCTCTAGTTGATGTTTCGTATGAGCGTGTACCTTTGAGACCATTCATAACCAGTACGTGAAGAGCACAACCATTTGTTTTCATCTACATAACACTCCATTGTGTTGACTCTGGTGCATTGCACATTCCAGGAATTTATTTACCAGTTCTCAGTTCATGAATATCTAGCTTGCCTCCATTTGTTTTTTTCTTGTTAATATTGCCGTGAATAATCTTGTATCTATGTCCATTTACATACATGTAAATATGTACGTTAAATTTTTTAAAGTTTTTATTTAAATTCCAGGTAGTTAACATGCAGTGTAATATCAGTTTCAAGTGCACACTGCGGTGATTCGGCACTTCCACACATCAGCCGGTGCTCATCACAAGTGCTGTCCTTAATCCCCATCACTTATTTCACCCATTTCCTCACCCACTTCCCATCCCCCATTTCCCCCCATAACCATCAGTTTGTTCTCTGTAGTGAAAAGTCTGTTCCTCGGTTTGTCTCTTTGTTCCCCTATGATCGTTTGTTTCTTTAATTCCACATATGGGAAATTCATGGTGAACTCATATGGTATTTGTCTTTCTCTGACTGACCTATTTTTAGAAGTGGAATTAAACTGGGGCACCTGGGTGGCTCAGTCGGTTAAGCATCCAACTCTTGGTTTTGGCTCAGATCATGATCTCAGGGTCCTGGGATGAGCCCTGTGTCCTTGGGCTCCCCACTCAGCAGGGAGTCTGCTTGTCTCCCTCTCTCTCTGCCCCTCCCCCTGTTTGTGCTCTCTCTCTCTCTAAAATAAATAAATAAATCTTTTTAAAAAAAGAATAGAAGCAGAATTAAAGTGTTGAGTAAAGGATTTTGTGCATTTATAATTTTGACAGATACAGACTTGTCATTTACCTCCATATAAGTCATACCTATTAACAGTCCTGTCAGCAACTGTGCAAGTGCTTTTTTCATTCAGACCTTTGCCAATCACTGTTTTAACATTTTTGGATTTTTGTTAATAAGATGCACTTAAAAAACTATCTCAATTTGATTTCAATTATTTTCTTTTATAAGTGAGAGTGAGAACCTTTTCACATGACCAAGAAATTTTATATCTCCATTCCTTTGAAATTTATTTATCTCCCTTGTCCATTTCCTATTAGGTCAGAGGTTGGCAATTTTTTTTCTACAAAAGTGCAGAGAGTAAATATTTTAGGTTTTTGTGGGCCATACAGCTTCTTCCAAAACTACTTGACTCTGCCACCATAGTATGAAAACAGCCATAGACAATACATAAATAAATGAGTATGAGTGTATTCCAATAAAACTTTATATATGGATGTTGAATTTTGAATTTAATGTAATTTTCATATGCCACAAAATGTCATTGTCTTTTGTTTTTTAGTCATTTAAAAGTGTAAAAACAATCCTTATCTTGTGAGCCATACAAAAACATACACATTTAATATTCTATTTTTAGACAATATCTACTAATCTCTTACGATCAACAATAATGAAATTAATGAACTTCCCGGTCCACCACCATCTTCTACCGACTACCTTATTTTAAAGCATCATATTAGGGAAACGTTCAAATAGAGTACATTGAAAAAGAGAGCATTATAAAGAATTCCTATGTACTCTTCATTCAATCTCAACTTGAAGAATTAACAGTATGGCCAATATTTTATCGATTTTGGCATTTTATTTTTCTACTGATTAGTGTCTAGTTTAAAACTTGAGTTTTCAATCTTAAATTATGTCTTTTAAGCCTTAGCTACTAAAGATGGAGTAATCATACCGAATACTGCATCCCAAATGTAATACTCCCATCCCAACTGATGAGGGAACAGAAGGCAAGCTGAGGACAAAGCAGAAACTGACACCCCGCAACCCCTCCTGCACCATGGGATATACGTGACATTCCTCGGGGCACTCCTGGCTGCCCTAATGCTAAGGAAAGGAAAACAAATAGTTAACTAACAGAGATCACAATCCTGCAAGGCCTGAGTCTCCCTCAGTTTACACATGTCCTAGCGATTTACAAGGAAGAAGCTTTCTTATCACTAGCCTAACTTCCAGAGACCCATAAGTCAGTTTCCTGAAGCCCTAACATGACCATCCCCTCCATAAAATTGAGGGGGACTGAGGCAGAAAGAAATGTAAATAAAATAGAATATCTTTAAACCCGAAGCCCATTGACAAGGACTTGTGATAGGAGGAATGTAACATTCCTCCCGGAGACTCCCAGCTGTCTTCATGTTAGTGCCTCATTACAGGGAGGGACAGCCTTGGCTTGACAATAACCAGATATCCAGTATCCTGTGAGTCTTCTTTAACATATGAAAGTATTTTCTCAACCTCCCTTTTTCCTTACCTCCCCCAACCCCATGGTATATAACAGCCACCTCTCACAACCCCTGGGCAGCAGCTCTTTCTGCCCACGGGTCCTGTCCCCGTGCTTTAATAAACCACCAATTTTGCACAAAAGACACCTCAAGAATTCTTTCTTGGTCTTCGGCTCTGGACTCCACCCCATTGAACCTCACCTATATTCCACAACCTCACCACCAACTAAATTGTGTTATTTAATTTCTACATTCTCAGCGTTTATAACTTTATGTTCTGCTCTATAGTCATAATCTCCTTTTGAAACCATGGAAATGGTGTAGACGTGGGTATTCCTCGGAACCAGAATAGATTCTGAAATTCAAGTAGGCCAGATACAGGAGGAATCACAAAACCAAGGCACATTTGCAGAAACACTGTGGCTTCAGTGGTAGAAAACCAAGGAGCCTTCCACAGTGAACATGTGAAGAGCTGCCGATTTTCACTGTCCAGAGAGAAGTATAAGCTAAATAAAGTCACGTATTAAACCTTAGGTCAATCATCTCTAGATGACACTCATCACAGCCCTTCTTGCCTGAAGGAAAGTACGATGTCGAGGCTAACATCTGTTAAGACACTGGAAAAAGAAATCCATTTTGCCTCTCTGACTTTTGAATCTATCAAGAGATCTGGGATATCTTCCCCCAAATCTTCAAGCTGTATCAACTCTGAGTTTGGTTGTATTCAAGGTACAACATCAAATGGTAATCCAGCCAACAAGCGGTCCCTCTCAAAACCACAGAGCCTATGGCAGTAAGCAGAAGGGAACTAATAATCACTGAGAAAAAAATCTGCCAGGGTATGCAGTGTGTCTTTCCCTTGTCACCTAACAACTTCACCTTTCCGTGAGTCAGCTAGCTCAATTGTTGTTTCATGCTGAGCACTCAGTAAATGTTAGGAGCTCTTATATTCATTATTATTGTTATTTTTCCTGGTTCTATCCCTTAGGACCTCAGGTCTCAGGGCACAATATTCATATTCCTGTAAGATCCCTCCAGAGGTTTCCCCACCCACCTCCTGCCTTTCAGCCCGGATCTTCAGGAGCATAAAACCACACTGAGCCACAGGGCAGAGAACAGACGCCCCAGGAAGCCCTGAAGGAACAAGAAAGCACAAAGCACAAAGGTGAGGCTAGACTGCTCTATGGATGGTCGGTGGTAAGATGACCCCTCATTGGCCCCTGCAATTTCCTTACAGTTTAGCTCTCTCCTTACATTTCATTTCTAAATATTTGTCTATATTTCTTTTTCTCAGTCAGACTTGCCAAAGGGTTTCAAATTACATCAATCCTTTCAAAAAATAATTTTTGAATGTTTTTTATCCTTTTTTAATTTTCCTGATTCAAAAAATTCCATTTCTATATTCATTTTCTTTTTTTCCCATTTCCCCTAATTTTATTTTCTGAAGTCGTGGGTTTCATGATTTTCCGGGGATTCTTAGTTTGGCCTGTATAGACACGTTAGCGGGGAATATAGTTCGACACCATGAATACTGGGAACCCATTCGTATTTCCTCAAAAGAAAGTTCGCAGATTTCCTTCTCAGAACACTCGAAAAATTAGTAACTATTCATTCACTCTCATTATATAAATTCTTTTATTTAAAAAATACAAGTCTGTATTCAGCCCCTAGGGGGCAGTATAGCTCCCCCTTTAGAACACAGGGTCTTCAGAAACTGTCCAATCTTTCCTGCTAATTCACTCCTCAGGCCACTTTAATTTGGCTGCTTCTCCCATCATTCTACTGAAATGTCTTTTGGAAGGAAGTTACATTTACATTTACATCCTTAAACCGAATAGGTGCTTTCCAGCACTCCTTATACTGAGAACCTGAGTGCACTAACCTGTAGTGACCACACCCTTTACCTTCTTGGCCTCTGTGACTCCCATTTCCTTTGTTTTCCACCCACTTCTCTGAGCAGTACTTCCTTGTTTTCTTTGCTTTTTCTTCCCCATCTACACAATTGCTAATTTTACATTTCCTTATATGGATGGGTCTGTCAACTCTTCATTTCTCTTGGATAGCTCCTACAAACATCAAACTCTACATGCACAAACCAAACTATGATCCTTCCTCTACAGGGGTCTGTTACTCTACTGCCCAAAATAAAATTGTCACTATTATCCATACTGTTGCTCAAAGAAGACCTCCGGACATCACCATACTTCCATCTGAGTGGAAGGAGGCTGTCTCCAGAATCTTATTTTCCTGTGTGTCAAGTATAAAATGAACTAAAGAGAAGTGTCTTGATTTGGTTACTAGAAGGTTTTTTGAACTATTGATGACCAACGTTTCAGTGAGTAGATGAGTGTCTGTCAGTTTATGCGTACATGTACATGTGTGGAAGAGCTGGTGGGAAGTGCATTACGAGGCTTGCAGAAAGCAGAATGCTAAATTTTGGGGCATAATGCTGGTACGAAAGTTGGAAAAATAAGGTTATTTTAAAGAGAAATTTATGGCTAAAGAATCCATAATTGTTTGTTCCTGTTCGGGCTAGGGTACTGCTCAATGGTTTTATGAAAAACAATTCCAGGGGTGCCTGGATGTTTCAGTCAGTTGAGAATCTGTCTTATGATTTTGGCTCAGGTCATGATCTCAGAGTTGTGGAATTGAGCCCCATGCAGGGACTCTGCTCAGATTCTCTCTCTCCCTCTGCCCCTCCCCCCTCAAATAAATAAATAAATAAATATTAAAAGAGAAAAAAAAACTTAAAAAAAAATCAATTCCAGACACCTATTTGGGTCCTAGATGAAAGAATAGAAAATGATTCTATGGCACTAGCACACAGATAAAATTTCTTATTGTGCAGCACACAGATTTTGGTTTTGCATTCAACAACCATGTCTGAGCTAACTAATACCACCCGAGCCCCCTACTACTTGATCCTCACGGGCATCCCTGGATTCGAAGGCTCTCACGTCTGGATCTCCATCCCCTTCTGCTGCCTCTATACCGTCTCCATCGTGGGTAACACCACCATTCTCGCTGTCATCCGCACAGAGCCATCCCTCCAGCAGCCCATGTACCTATTTCTCTCCATGCTGGCCCTCACTGACCTGGGTCTCACCCTCACCACCCTGCCCACAGTCATGCCGCTCCTCTGGTTCAACATACGTAAGATGGGCTTTGAAGCTTGCTTTGCACAGTTCTTCTTCCTCCATGGATTCTCTTTCATGGAATCTTCTGTGTTGTTGGCCATGTCCTTTGATCGCTATGTGGCCATCTGCCATCCCCTCCGTTATGCCACCATCCTCACCAGTAAAGTCATTGGCAGGATCGGGTTAGCCATCATTTGCCGCTGTGTTCTGGCTGTTCTGCCTTCCCTTTTCCTACTCAAGCGCCTGCCCTTCTGCCGCTCCCACCTTCTCTCTCACTCCTACTGCCTCCACCAGGATATGATCCGCCTGGTCTGTGCTGACATCCGGATCAACAGCTGGTATGGATTTGCTCTGGTTTTGCTCATTATTGTGATGGACCCTCTGCTCATTGTGCTTTCCTACGCATTCATCCTGAAAAGTATCTTGGGTGCAACCTCCTGGACTGAGCGTTTCCGGGCCCTCAATAACTGTCTATCGCACATACTGGCTGTTCTGGTCCTTTATGTCCCCATGGTTGGAGTATCTATGACTCATCGATTTGCCAAGCATGCCTCTCCGCTGGTCCACGTTATCATGGCCAATATCTACCTGTTGGCACCTCCTGTGTTGAACCCCATCATTTACAGTGTGAAGACCAAGCAGATCCGCCAGGGAATCTTCCATCTACTGCTCCAAAGGAAAGTGTACTAATGACTGAGATTGAGGATTATAAGAGTCATTTTATTTAAGAACATATAGTCAAGAGCAGGGAATACCGCCATCAAAAGTGTACATAACACGGGGAGCAGAAAGAATCGGTACTGTCCAAAAAGCTTGTAAAGTAAATAAATAGAAATCACAATTCCTTGAATGGAAATTTAAAAAACCTAAAGTGTTTTACCTTACTTTATTCTTCACTAACCGTAGGACTTTGAGAAAAAAAATTCAAAATATAATTTAATATGTGATTCCTGTTCTGCTTCCTTCACAGTGACATTCCTATTAAGTGTGCGATAAAGTACAAGATTCTGCGTTATAGACTCAACATGCTCTTACTGCATAAAAAATTTACTTACGCTCTAACATGGCCATGCTCTTATAAGTAAATCCTAAACCCAATATCAGCTTTTAATTAAACACAGGGGTTCATGTTATCTCAATCTATAAGAATTGACGAGAACTTTGATAAAGGAGGAGGTGAAATTGAAGAATGAAAAGCCACTGTGAAGATCTCGGCTACTTGGGAAAAATGTATAGCAAATATCAAATGCCAGGGTGGAAGTAACCTTGATGTTTGAGAAACTGTTGAACTAACTTTCACTGCAGGGTTCCCTTAAGCTCCATGGTGGAACCAGGGTTTCAGAGAGATAGACTATTGCTCAGGGGTGCTTGGGTGGCTCAGTCATTAAGGCCCAGGGCCTGATCCAGGCTCCTGGGATCGAGCCCCACATCGGGCTCCGTGCTCTGCTGGGAGCCTGCTTCTTCCTCTCCCACTCCCCTTGCTTGTGTTCCCTCTCTCGCTGGCTGTCTTTCTCTCTGTCAAATAAATAAATAAAATATTTTTTTTAAAAAGTAAAAAAAAAAGAAACTATTGCTCAAAGAACATGGTAGACCCAGGTAAGAGCTCTAAGACAGCCATCTCTGGAGATAAGCATAAGAAGAGTTTGAATGTTAAGAGTGTGAATGTATAGAAATAACTGAGAATTGTTTATAATTAGACTTCTTCTTGGTTGTTTTTTGTTTTTTTTTAAAGCTGGCTCAAACTGCTTTTATTTTGTTGGGTTCCTTTCATTTATCATCATGACTTGCTAATCAATGAGCTGAGAAAGTTTAAATTTTTGAAAGTACAATTTCTTCATGTGTAAAATGTGCATAATTATACATCCATATTCTTCTTTTAATGAATATTAAATAGAAAACATCTGTAAACTGCCTTAGGTTTGCAGGAATACCTTTGCTAGAGGAACATGAGGGAATATTCTCAGTAGGACTGGAAATAGGATCAGTAGAGGGTAAGGAGCCAGGGCTGTGATAAGCAGGTCTTAATGCAAATAAAGAAACACCACAGTTTGGTGTGAGGATTGCTCTTAATATTTGGAATTCCATGGTATTTTCATCTGTTAACCATGGCTGTGTAGCATATGAAGGGGGTGGATAGGCCCACCACCCCTCCCGGGAGATCTAGGATGTCTCCTGTGCTATGCATCCCACCTCTAACCTCTCGGACACTAAGCACGATTACACACATCGTTCTCAGTAACAGAAACAATTCAGGAATAAAGAGAATGAAGCCTCAAAACTGCATGGAGATTAATAATTCTTTTAGGAAGTCTTCATCGTTTAAGAGTCTGTAATGAATTCTTTTTTTTTTTTTTAAGATTTCATTTATTTATTCGACAGAGATAGAGACAGCCAGCAAGAGAGGGAACACAAGCAGGGGGAGGGGGAGGAAGAAGCAGGCTCATAGCGGAGGAGCCTGACTTGGGGCTCGATCCCATAACGCCAGGATCACGCCCTGAGCAGAAGGCAGACACTTAACCGCTGTGCCACCTAGGCGCCCCAAGAATCTGTAATGAATTCTTAAATAAATATCCCACCACCCATTTTGCTGTGTCTCAAAAAACTGTTCTTTGGTTCAGGGGATTTTCATCAATAGGATGCAGTCCCAGTTTTTGCGCCATATCCTGGGGGGCTGCCAGGGAGTCGAATCTGGTCTCAGAGTACAACCCACTTAGGACGTGCGCCACATCAGTTGTCAAAGGACTAGAGACTCATCTTCTCTCAAGTCCTGAGATCTGAGTCCATAGCTCACCCTTACTTATTTTTAAGACTCAGTTATTAGAAAAGATGTCTTTTCCTTACTACATAATTTAATTTTATGTGTGACTCAAAGAACAGATACACTGAAATAGCAATAATAATCTCTTGCTGAGGACAATCTGCTTTTGTCGCCTACACAAGAGCATTTAAAGTACATATTACATTGGGGCGCCTGGGTGGCACAGCGGTTAAGCGTCTGCCTTCGGCTCAGGGCGTGATCCCGGCGTTATGGGATCGAGCCCCACATCAGGCTCCTCTGCTATGAGCCTGCTTCTTCCTCTCCCACTCCCCCCTGCTTGTGTTCCCTCTCTCGCTGGCTGTCTCTATCTCTGTTGAATAAATAAATAAAATCTTAAAAAAAAAAATAAATAAATAAAGTACATATTACATGTATCCCATGGCCCTAACTTTCCCTTTTTCCAAAGGCAAAATCGTAACAGGTTTAAACAAACAAAACAACTCTCAACATGGAATCCCTCTTTGTCCCTCCTCATTACTCACATACTGCCGTTGCTGTTATTATAATTATTGTTATTGCTGGAGTACAAAAGCAACCACTGATAACTGGATGGTTCAAGTTATGGAATTAAATCATGACAATATCCCCATGGGAAAGAAACACCATATAAATGTAAAAGTTAGGTTTTTTAGGCTTAAAGAGGTAAGCGAAATTCCTATCATCACATGGTTATCAAGTGGCACAATTTTCAGGAATCTCTCTAAGCCTCTTGTATTTTCCCTCTCTTATTTCTCTCTAGCAATCTTACTGACTCTCACGGCATCCATTACCTTTACTGTGTACATATAACGTACTAATCTAGATCCACAGGTTAAAATTCTCTCTTGTTCCCCAGAATCACATACCCAATTTTCATCTCTATTAGGATGGCTCAGCATCATCTCAAACTCAGTAAGTCTAAAACTGTACTAATTGCCTGACACCCTCTGCACTAGTGAGACCCCACCACCACCACCCCGACACACACACACGCACACACACACACACACACACATTTTCTAGCACCATCCGTATCCCGGTAAGTGCCAACATCCCACAGGCTCTTAGCACAGAGCCATGCAATAAGCTCACTGCTATTTACATCACTGTATAACACAAATTATAAACTGTAATCTCTGGAAAACAAATGCAGTTGCATAACATTTATTATTTTAATGATCATGATATGTATACGATATATACGTGCATACATGCACACATACACACAGCATAATATTTCTGACCATGTGGTGTCTTTCTGCTTTTTTTTTTGCATTACAGATAAAGCTAAGTAACATATTTTTAGATTAAAATTTTATTCTCATTCAAAACGATTTCCTTATCATTCCATTCCAGAAATGAGTTTTATGATTCAAAGCATGAGAATGATTTAAAGTGCCAATTATACTCACATTGTATCTCACTTCTATCAGTAAAGTACAAAGTTTTCTGCATGGTTATGTCCTTATCTGTATAGCACACTGTCACAAAAACCTCTGGCTACTTTGAAAGGTTAAACACGCTGACGACATGATTTCACTTTCCTTTACTGGACTCCTGGGTGAGGTGGTGCTGTGACCCACATTGTATTGTAAAGTATTGTTGGTTGTATTTTTCCTTTTGTTGTGAACTTTGTTACAGTCTTTCTGTTAACCTATTGTGGTATTGGTATTGATAAATATTGACGCTATTTTCTCTATTTAAGGTATCAATTCCTTCTATGGCATGCTTTTTATAAATATTTTTAGGTTATTTTAAATGTCGTTATTTTTCTGTTATACAGAAAGTTTTAATTTTTTGTGCTCATTCACTCAACTTTTCCTTTGTGATTTTTGTCTATTGCTACTAAGGTTCGAGTCCTCTGCGATGAGCTATGGAAATGCTTACATGGTTTTCTCTATTTGTTGTGAGGTGATTTAATTAGAATACTTTTTCCATTTGAAATTTAGTTTTGTGTGAACTGTGAAGTGAGTCACCATACAGCAAACTAATAAGTGAACAATCTTCCTTTTTATTTCAGTTTTGATGCAGCTTTCACCATTTACTTTTTTAATAAATATATTAGAAAAAAATTCTCTTTGTATTTCCAGAGGTTCACTGCAGGGTGAATGCCCCTTGAAAGTGGTGTACAATATTCCTTTGACCTGCAGCTCTCCTGCCCCGTCCAATAACTCTGCCCTAGCCTCAGACTGCTGACACATGAATTTTTCTCAGAACCATTTTTTTTGAGGGATTGTACATTCCCAAACATAAGCACGTAGTTTCAGATCATATTCAACAAGCTGTAAGAACAGGACATCAGTGTGGTGACGTGACCTGGTGCTCTCTGAGGGGAACAGGGGCAGCAAAGACTCAAATGGACACAGCTGACTTGCTGGCCTCCCACTGGGATGCCAGGTCTCAAGATGCCTCTTCATGTAACACAGAGGGGACCTGCCATACCTCCGCCACCTTCCAGCCTAGAGATTTGCAGGAGCCTATAACAGATCGACCCTGTGAGCCAAACAAAGAAAGCAGAAACTGCAGAGAGTGAAGAAGGTACCACCAGACAGCAGAAACCACAAGTAAGACTCCTCTGTGAATGCTCAGGGAAAGAAGGAGGGGTGGAGGCTACTGTTAGGGGCTGAAAAGATCTAATAAGGTAATCCCCTTCGAGCAGTACTTGAACCTAGACACATGGTTGTCCTCACTTGGGCTTTCCTCCCTCTCCTTTCCTGTGCATGCTGCCCTTGGCTTTCAGTTATACTTTGATATACAGTTATATTTTGATACAAATGAAAGCCGTGGTAGCAGATGATATCAAGTAATGAAAAGAAGAAGGTAGATGAGAAATAAAGACTGACTGAAGGGAATAATGAAGCGAATAAAAGAGAAAGAGTTGGTGATGATGTGAAGCAGGTGAGAATACTGTTAGAATAGTCAAAGGGAGATTCAAAAGGAGACACTGGATAAAAAGGATGAGGAACAGGGGCACCTGGGTGGCTCAGTTGTTAGGCGTCTGCCTTCCGCTCAGGTCATGATCTCAGGTTCCTGGGATCCAGCCCTGCATCGGGCTCTCTGCTCGGTGGGAAGCCTGCTTCTCTCTCTCTCTACTCCCCCTGCTTGTGTTCCCTCTCTCACAGTCTCTCTCTGTGTCAAATAAAAAAATAAAATCTTTAAAAAATTCTTTAAAAAAGGATGAGGACCAGATATTACCCATGACATTTGTGTGTAAGATGTTACGTTCAGTCATTGTGAGAATAGTATTGATAACATGATTTAGATGAAAAGCAAATTCCAGGGCACTAGAACTAAATGGGAGTGAGAAAATAGAATCAGAAAAAATAAAGAGTTGCTCATGAGTTCATATGTGTTGCATTATATGGAAGGAATCTCTACAGAAACAGGTCAAGGAAGACCAACCTTGGTGTTCCTGAAACTTTCTTTAGCTAACACTCAGTAACTCTGAACTTTTGTTTGGAAAGAGCTTAGATCAAACGAGGTAAAGATAAAGATTGTTTCTAATGTTTCTGATTCTCTCTGAGCAAAGACCCTGAGCACGAAGCTATATTCATCAGTCATGTCCAAGGTGTATAACAGCACCCAAGCCCCTTTCTACTTCATCCTCACGGGCATCCCTGGATTTGAGGCCTCTCACGTCTGGATCTCCATCCCCTTCTGCTGCCTCTATACCGTCTCCATCGTGGGTAACACCACCATTCTCTCTGTCATCCGCACAGAGCCATCCCTCCAGCAGCCCATGCACCTATTTCTCTCCATGCTGGCCCTTACTGACCTGGGTCTCACCCTCACCACCCTGCCCACAGTTATGCCGCTCCTCTGGTTCAACATACGTAAGATGGGCTTTGAAGCTTGCTTTGCACAGTTCTTCTTCCTCCATGGATTCTTTCATGGAATCTTCTGTGTTGTTGGCCATGTCCTTTGATCGCTATGTGGCCATCTGCCATCCCCTCCGTTATGCCACCATCCTCACTAGTAAAGTCATTGGCAGGATCGGGTTAGCCATCATTTGCCGCTGTGTTCTGGCTGTTCTGCCTTCCCTTTTCCTACTCAAGCGCCTGCCCTTCTGCCGCTCCCACCTTCTCTCTCACTCCTACTGCCTCCACCAGGATATGATCCGCCTGGTCTGTGCTGACATCCGGATCAACAGCTGGTATGGATTTGCTCTGGTTTTGCTCATTATTGTGATGGACCCTCTGCTCATTGTGCTTTCCTACGCATTCATCCTGAAAAGTATCTTGGGTGCAACCTCCTGGACTGAGCGTTTCCGGGCCCTCAATAACTGTCTATCGCACATACTGGCTGTTTCTGGTCCTTTATGTCCCCATGGTTGGAGTATCTATGACTCATCGATTTGCCAAGCATGCCTCTCCGCTGGTCCACGTTATCATGGCCAATATCTATCTGTTGGCACCTCCTGTGTTGAACCCCATCATTTACAGTGTGAAGACCAAGCAGATCCGCCAGGGAATCCTCCACCTCCTTTGCCAAAGAAATATGTGCATAAGATGAAAGAATGAATCTGCTGAATTACTCAGGACTTAAGAGTCACAGGCTTAAAGGGACAGTATAGTCAGAAAGAGAAATGGGGACTGTACAATAATACCCAATCATATATTTAAGGAAGTATGACATGGTCTTGGCTTTTTGCAGATTATCATCTGGGAGGCCCTAGCAGCAAATGTTCTATCCAAAAGAGATGCGGATCTGAGTTGATTAAATTCTAGCTACATTAATTGAGTAACGATTTAAGTTTCATCTTCCTTTCTGGATATACTTTTCTCCCATGGGCTTGGTTAAATAAGTTTGAAGAAATCCCTTACTTGTTGTCCCCACCACCCATTCTCATGGGCAGCTTCATTCAGATATCCAGGTAAACCGTAGGTCCACTGTCACCCTACTGCATAGATATGCTCCAATTTTCTCTTGCAAAAAAAGTGGCAAATCTTCCAGGGAGGATGAATACAGACCAAGTTTCGTGGCTATTCCGGTTTACCTGATCAATATGATTTCAGCAGACCAAATGACCACATGCAATCTAAAGATTGGGGTGGAATGATTAATTAGGTCCTCCCATCATGCTAGAAGTCCTTAGTGTTTAGAATTAAAACTTCAAGTGAGTCTACATATAATATTTGTGGGAATAAGAATTCATTTTTCTGGGGCACCTGGGTGGCACAGCGGTTAAACGTCTGCCTTCGGCTCAGGGCGTGATCCCAGCATTATGGGATCGAGCCCCACATCAGGCTCCTCCACTGTGAGCCTGCTTCTTCCTCTCCCACTCCTCCTGCTTGTGTTCTCTCGCTGGCTGTCTCTATTTCTGTCAAATAAATAAATAAAATCTTTAAAAAAAAAAAAAAAGAATTCATTTTTCTGACCAGAACAGATTGATTGTTTTTGTTTTTTTTTTAAAACCTTAACGTCCTTAATGTGGCTCAAATTCTTAGGGGCAAGTTCCCTTTGGCATCATGAATTCTGTACCAGAAAAGTTTCTGGTAGAAGGAATATGGCCTTCCTGATCATTATTTTGTGGGAATGAGATTGGCTCTCAGAAATATCAGTTTGAAAGGCAGCTAAAATTGTTGTCACAGCTTCTGATTACTGAACCCATAGTACAGGTGGCCAGTATGAACATTGACTTAGATTTGAATCAAAATAGGCAGGGCTTCAGTAGGAGTGTAGTGGGGAGGGGAAGGATTAGGAGGCAAAATGCAGACAAGTGGGGAAAGAATGTTTTTCTCCACTGATATCCTTTCCTCCATTATTTTCCCCCTTCTTTACCAGAGCCTAGAAATTAGCATGTTTCTCCAGAGAACCATGGATCAGGTGGTGTAGGGAAACAAACTGGAGAACGGGAGGCACATGCAATCTCAGAACAGGGGAAATAAGGACCAGGAAATCCAAATATTGAAAAAGTCAAGGAAATGGGTAGGAATATGGATCAAAGAAGGCACTTGTGTTGAGCATTGGGTGTTGTATGTACTCCAGAAACCAATACTGCACTAAATGTTAACTAACTAAAATTAAAAGAAGAAGAAGGAAAATGAGAAGGGTAAGGGTAAGAAGGAGAAGAAGAAGGAGAAGAAGGAGAAAAAGAAGGAGGAGAAGAAGGAGGAGAAGGAGAACAACTTTTCTTTCAATGGATAATACAGGCTTCATAATTGCCCAAAACATAATGAAAGGAAAATAAGTTTTGGGATTATGCCAGATTATCAAGAGGAGCTCTTGACACCATTAACAATCGCTCTTTTTTTCATTACTAATTGTGTGACTTTTTGACCAGCTAATTAAACTCCAAGTTCATTTTTTAGATTTCTAAAACTGGGATAATAATACCCATCACATAAGGCTGAGAGTTTTCAGTGAAACACAGTATGTAAAAGACATAGGCTTGTAAACCGAGGTGCTCAGTTTAAGTGAATTCTTTTCTTCATCTCCCTTCCAAAAATTACACTGTGGATTATGGAAGGGAACATCTGTGGAAACATCTATGGCTTCAGCCCTGTAAAACAGGAATTAGGTGGCTAGGTGGTAATTATCCACACACACAGATACTCCCGCTGCCCCCTAAAGACTTCCCTGGATAAGAGGGTGGGTTTCTGAGGTGGAGGTGACAGAACAAAATTCAACTCAGGACAAGGAGAACTACCAGTGTCATGGGCTGAATTGTGTCCCCTGCAAATTCATATGTAGAAATTCTAACCACTGGTATCTTCGCATGTGACTGTATGTAAAGATAGGGTCTTTAAAGAGGTAATTAAGTTAAAATGAGGTCATTAGATTGGGCTCTAATCCAATATGACTGGTGTTCTGTGAAGAAGGGGTGATTAGGACACAGAGAAGCACAATCACAGCAGGAAGACCATGTGATGGCACAGGGAGAAGACAGCCATTTACAGGCCAGGGGAGGGAGGCCTCAAAGGAAACCAGATTGGTGAGAAATTGTGCAAGGCCTCCAGAGCTGTGAGAAAATAAGTTGTTTCAGCCACCCCATCTGTGGTACTTTGTTACGGCAGCCCTAGCAGACTCTTCCAACCCATGGCCTGTGTTTCTATAACTGTAAAATTAAAGTCAGCTGTAGAAGAGAGTAGAAATATTTTGGTTATAAAAAACTAGAGATTGGAAACACAAAGAGGAATTATTGGGCAAAGTAAGTTGTTCAATGACCAGTGAATGGTCTGGCTGACTGTCTGGGTTATAAAACGCTAAGTAATGGAAAACAATGCATGCACTGACTCCAAGCCCACAGGCTCGCGTGGGTCATGCCTCCACGTACTACCTTCCCAGCAGCTGTTGAGAATGAAATAAGTCTTAGTGAGAACTTCCTATCAACTGAATGCTATAGCCACCAAACTTCTAGACAACTGCCAATGTTTAAGTGGAAACGAAATGAAGATTAAATGAAGAAGTCTGCCTTATTCTTTGTTAACCTTTCTGTTTCCTTTCCTTGGACAAAACTGTTCTTTCCTATGTGTACGTGTGCACGTGAATATGTGTGTGGCCTTGATGACTTAAGAAATAGCATATGTTTAGATCTCAAAATAGATTTGTTTTTTGGAAAGATTTTTTGGCTAATATTAAAGGTTTTTGCATAAATTACTCAGTGCCTAGAATGTAAATGACTCTACTAGTCCTATGTTAATACAGAAATGTGCTTGTAGCTCACAAAATTCAGAAGGTGGTTCTCTTGACCCTACTTGCCCTCCTTAATACCCCATCACCGGGTTAACCCATTCCCCCACCCCCTCCCCTCTAAAACCCTGAGTTTGTTTCCCAGAGTCCATAGTCTCTCATGGTTCTTGACCCTTTTAAAATTATTTTAAATGAGATATATAAGAGGAAGTAGGATTGAATATCAATTTTTTAGAGATGTTAAGTCGATTGTACCAGTTCGAGTGGAAGAGAGCCCAGGTAGCTGCTACATAAGAAGGGATCCGATTCCATTCGGGAACCCGAGAACCTTTTTGCAAATAATACGCAAAAAAGCAAAGACAGAATAATTGAAGCAACAAAGGTGTCCTTCATCAAGTAAATGGATTAAAAAAAAAACTGTGGTGCATCCAGATGATGGGATACTATTCAGAAATTAAAAAGGAATGAGATATCAAGATACTTAAAGACATAGATGAATCCTAAATGTGTATTGCTAAATGAAAGAAGCCAGTCTTAAAAATCTACACGTTTGCTTTCATTTGTATGAAATTCTGGGGAAAAAAAGGCAATACTAGAAAGAGAATAAACTAATCTGTGATAAACAAGGATTTGGGAGAGTGGATTGTTGCATTGGTGGAGCAGAGAGGACTTTCTAGAGTGGTAAAATCATTCTGGAATACCGGAACGGTGCATACATGACACTATGCATTTGAAACAACCCTCAGCACTTCTTGGCAGCACAGAGTGAACTATAATGTACGTTAATTTTAAAAAATCACTTAGGACATCAGGCATTCCCAGGATGGAATGCAGAATACGGCGAAAAAACATAATTCCATTACAAAATACAAAACAACTGCACTTAAGGAGATGGGGGCGTGTGCGAGGTGGTGGGGTGTGGGGAGGAGTTGCTGACCTAAGTAACCTTTCAGAGGGCTAGAATCTGCAAGACTAAAGATAAAACGAAGAACACTAAATGCTGTTCTCTGCTTGGTGAAGTGATTTCTTAGGGCCGTGTAGTTAGCAGTTTTACCAACACTCTACATGTGTGCTGGAATCGAACCGCTAAGTAAACGGACGGCAGACGGTGGGAGCCAGGTTTTCCCTAACCGATTGGGAGGTTACAGAAAAGCAAGGGGAGAAGGTTTGAGTGATCCATGCACCGGAGCTGGACTTCATACATCAGTATGAAGTCACGTTTAGCTCAACGCAGTTGCCGATGGTTAAATGCAGAAATGTTCACAGATATTTGTGCAGACCCAGGTGAGTATACGGACGTAGATTTCCTTCCTCTGCCAGCTGAGAGGGCCTAGAAACAATGACAAACTAGCAGCAACGGTCACACCCATTCACATAAACAAATATTTGTGGAAACAATTTTATCTGACAAATAAAATCGTATAATAAATATGGAAGTTAAAAATTATTAGATTTTCAATGAGAAAATTAACTCAAAACTTTTATAAATTAAAATTTTATTTGAGCGTTCTATTCCATACTGGAAAAATATTTTTAAAAAAACGATTTAACCTTTTTTTTATAAAAATGCCAAACTGGTCTAATTTGTCTAACAATCCACTCTTACCGGGACTAATAAGTGAATGTATATGCTTGAACAATCCTTCTGCGTTGTTTGCAAAGGGTAAAACATTTGACATGTTGTTTATGCCCTAATATGAGCATTTTTATTATGGATTTTTATGATTATTGATTTCTAGCCTGGTATCTCTCTGTATTTTTTTGCCTCTCATCTTGGAAGCTAGATTCTAGCCATGGCTTGAGTGTAAATTATATATCTGTGTTGTGTATTGAACAGCAGGTAATATGTGAAAAACAGAAGACTCCAGTGACAATTTTTAACCTGTGAATTAGGAAAAAGTAGTGGTATCATGTATATTAAAAATTGGCTAATATTAAGTTACTGCAGATATCACATTCATTATGCTACAGTACTGCACTTTTTTTTCTTAGAAGTTATGTATCAGTATTTGGTTTTGGGGGGCTGATTTTTTTTAGATTTAATTATTTGAGAAAGAGAAAGAGAGAGTGTAGGGGGACAGAGGAAGAGAAGCAGACTCCATTAAACACGGGGCCCCACAAGGGTCTCGATCTCACAACCCTGAGATCATTGACCTGAGCCAAAATCAAGAGTCAAATGCTTAAACGATTGAGACACCCAGGCACTGAGATGTGCATATCAATTTGTTACTAACACATTGTCATGTGAGAAATGTTACTGAGGAAATCAGCCTTTTTTTTTTTTTTTTTTTAGTGAGCATTTAGATATAAGCAACTAATGAGCTGTTGAATGCTACATCAAAAACTAATGATGAACTATATGCTGGCTAATTGAACATAATAATAAAAACTAAATCAATTTAAAAAAAGAAAAGAAACTCTAATGGCAAGTCGATGGAGTACTTCTGTATGTGTTGAATCTAAGACATAATATAAGCTTGTGTTTTGTCTTTTAAAAATCAACCTAAGTGAGTTATAATTTACATAAAATTAAATGTACACATAATGAGGGTACAGTGTGAAGATTTAGACAAAGATTGATACCCACCAATCAAAATATAAAAATTTTCCATCACCCCCCAGACTTCCCTTTCAACCACTTCCAGTCAAGCCCCTCCCCCGCACCAGCCCCAGGCAGCCACTGATCTACCTTCTGTCACTATAGATTAGTTTTTGCCTTTTCTAGAATTTCATATAAATGAGATTATCCCATGTAGTCTTTTGTGTCTGTCTTCCTTTGCTCACCATGTTTTTGAGGTTCATTCGTGTCTTTATGTGTATGATAGTTTCTTCCTTTTTATTGCTGAGTGGGATTCCATTATGTGGATAGCCACAATTTGCTTACTCATTCACCTGTTGGTGGACATTTCGGTTGTTACCATATTGGGGCTGTTATGAAAAAGCATTCCTATATAAGTTTTTTTTTGGCAAATACATGCTTTCATTTCTCTTGTGCAAATATCTAGGTGTGCCTGCCATGCAGTTTTCCAAAGCACTCATACTGTTTTACATTTCCACCAGCAATAGGTAACATCTGTGCTTGCACTTAACATTGACAGTCTTTTCAATGTTAGTCATGCTGTTAAGTCCTCGCTCGCTGTGGTTTCAATTGCATTGTATTTTATCATATTGTAAAAGGTCTTTATATACTCCGTATGCAAGTCTTCTGTGAGATATATGTATTGTAAATAATTACCCCCTGTCTTTAGCTTGCTTCTTTGTTTTCTTAGTAATGTGTTTTGAAGAGCAGACGTTCTAAAATTCTGAGGAACTGTATGCCTGTTAAATCTAATATAAAATTTGGGTTTTGTATTTTGCATGTCCTTTTAAAAATTAAAGTTTTTAAAAAATACTTTATTTAATTATTTTGGCAGGGGTGGGGGCGCAGAGAGAGTCTTAAGCAGACTCCATGCTGATCATGGAGTCTGATGCAAGGCTCGGTCTCGTGACCCTGAGATCACAACCTGAGCTGAAACCAAGAATCAAAGGCTTAACCGACTAGGCTACCCAGGAGCCTGTAAAAATTAAACTTTTTATTTGGAGATAATTGTAGGTGCACATGCAGTTGTAAGAAATAACCAGTCACCTTGACTTTATAGAAACTGTCCCTGGTAAGCATGTAATCTAGTCATTAGTGACAAAAAGGTCACTGATAAGCTGGAGGAAGTTGGGAAGAACTGTATATGGTGAGGAAAACATCTCCATTGTAATTGGAGGCCCTGAAGTCAGAGAGGCTGAAAACCTGAGACCAGTTACTAATGAAGCAGTCTACACAAAGCCCTGTGTTCCTTAGGCAGTGTGAGAATGTTCTTTCCCATTAAAGGTTTCCAGGAAACCCTAGAAAAGCACAGGCAGATACAACCAGCCCCATGCTGACAGGACTGAAGGAGGGGTAAGGTCAAGGAACATATAAAAATATACCCATCACATGACATGCTGAGGTTACTGAAGGCTAAGAGGCGGGGAGGAAAGAAAAACTGGAATATCCAGGCACAGTGACACCAGACCTATGTGGCCCTACCAATAGGGGCTGAGAGTCTACCAGAGCAAAATTTGGGGCTTTCGCTAGAATTCTTAGGATCTGACACCTGGGCATTCTGAGATTGTCCATGTTGTATTTTAGGCCTAAACTGAGGCAATTTAATCAGCTGCCTCAACCTCAGAGTCTCCTAGTACATAATTTATTAGGGTGGAGACCATTGGATATGGACTGTATAGAATCTGGTTCCTTACATAACAGGAAGAGGCTCCTTTATAAGTAGGTTCCCATACAAGTTATTGTTTAAACAAGGACATTCTGGGGAGGGAAAGAGAGTTCTATATGAATGATGATGCTGAGGAAAGTTAAGTGTAAACCACGATTATCTTGGGAAAACCAGAAAGTATGCTCACCTTACTCGAAGGCACGTTCCTAGGATGATCTCTCTTTCTTAGGGGATATTAATCCCTGCCTAACCTATCAAAACTGGCGATTTGTTTTATTTCAATTCAAACATCATTAAGAGTCCAGCCTTTACTGTTAACTTACTATTTATCGGGCTTTTTTGCTTAGGACTTGAGGGGAAATGAAAAAGTGAAATTCACTATCTCTGCATTCAAGCTGATCACATGTGGTTATAGAAGACATGCACGTATGTACGTACAGAGACACGCATATGTTGACAAGATGTGAAATGAAAAGGGCTAGGGATGACTCGTGATCCAGAGTCAAGCCTGCGACAATGCTTTGAATTCCTCGTTCCTATTCCTCCACAAAATGCCTGGCATACAGCTTTGCTCCCAGCAGAAACACCATCAGAGTTTATGGAGTGACTCGAAGTCTCTGCCCCACTGGGTGGGTTCAGAGCCATTTCCTCTTGCAGGACAACAAGGTGAAAATTCCCTGTCGGATTGGCTTGGTCTTGACACTGTAGATGACGGGGTTGAGCACAGGAGGCACAAAGAGGTAGATGCTAGACATGAGTGTGTGGACCAGGGGTGAGGCATGCTTGGCAGCACGATGCATCACAGACACGCCAATCATCGGCACATAGTACAAAAGCACCGCACAGATATGTGACACACACGTGTTGAGGGCCTTCCGCCGTCCCTCCCCAGAAGCAATGCCCAGCACCGTGTAAAGAATCAGCACATAGGACACCACGATGAGCAGTGAGTCCAGCCCGAAAGTGGCCAGGACAATGGAAAAACCCAGGATACTATTGAGCTTAGTATCAGCACAAGGCAGCTGGATCAGGTCTGAGTGGAGACAGTAGGAATGGGATAGGACATTAACGTGGCAATAGGGCAGTTGCCTCAAAAGGATTGGAAGTGGGGCCATGAATGTCACACTCTTTAATGTGATTCCCAGACCCAGGCTGATGATACGGGACAGGGTCAGGATGGCTGTATATCGCAGTGGATTGTAGATGGCTACAAAGCGGTCGTAACTCATGGCCAACAGGACCCCTGACTCTATGCAAGAGAAGGTGTGGATGAAGAACATCTGGGCCAGGCAACCATCAAAGTCAATCTGGCGGGCATCAAACCAAAGAATACCCATGACAGTGGGCAGTGTAGACACAGAAACACCCACCTCAGTCACAGCCAGCATGGAGAGGAATAGGTACATGGGCTCGTGGAGGGCAGCGTCCACATGCACTGCTGCCATGATTAGGCTGTTACCCACAATGGCCACAATATACATGGTGAAGAAGGGAATGGAAAGCCAGCCATGTTGAGCTTCCAATCCCGGGATGCCAGTTAGGAAGACAGATAGGACATCAAGACTTTCATTGCTTTCAGCTCCCATGTCACCAAGAGCAGAGATGTCTTCACCTGACATTTGGAAGAAAAAATGAAATTAGCTTCCTCCCGAAGGTCTTCTGTCTTAGCAACCCACCTCAAAGGGTGAAGGAAGGAGATGGAAGGAAGTGGGGAAAGTTGGAGCCATCTACATCATTTTGGGTAAAAATAGAACAGATGCTTTCTTCTCACCTCCTCTTCCACCCTCTAGAATCCTAAAATTTTACATGTAAAGGAGATATTTGGAACTGTCCAATCTTATGAGAAACAGCATAGCTTAAAAATTGAGAGCAGAAACACTAGAATAAATCAGACTTGTCAAAATCCATACTCTGCCAATTACTAGATGTGTGATGTGGGCAACTTATTTATACTCTGATCCAAAGGGGGTTTTGTTTGTTTGTTTGTTTTTGTTTTTTCCTTGTAATGTGGAGATAATAATACTACTACTTTTATTTGTGTATAAGAAATGGAAGCCACCTAAGGGAGAAGAATGGGGAAATGCTGGTGAAGTCGGTCTTCTTGATTTTCACATGCAGTGAAAAGGACAGAATGGCAGAAACGCATTTTTTTTTTCCTGCCTTCTATGCAGACTGGGGGGCAGGTGGAAGAGACCAGGAGACCTTCTAAAGTGGCCCCTCTCAGAAGTCTATTGATTCAGTTGCCAACCAGATAGTCTTTCTAGGGTCCAATCTTGCACCTTTTGATAGGATACCCCCACAGCATCCTTATCAAGCTGTCACCCACACTCAGCTTGAATACTCCCAGTGACGGGGAGCTCACTGCACTTAACGCTGCTATTCTGGTTAGATGCACTGACTTCTAAAGTGCTTCCTTACATGGGGCTTAAATGTGCTTCCTCCACATTGTATATAATAGCTGCAGACACCGAGACACAACAATCCTTTTCAAGTTTCACCTGAATATTATTCTTCATGGTATCTGTTAATTGTTTGCAAAATACATCTTAACTTACAAACATGTATTTACTTGTGTAATTGTTTGTGTAATGCCTATATCCCCTGTTCCACCAAAGTAAAGATAGTATTGACTTTTTTTTCATTTTTTATTACTACACACCCAGTGCTAGCACAGGGTCAAACACATAACATGTTTAGTAAACACTTTAACTGGATAAATAAATAATTGAATGGATACACTGTACCTGGAAATAAATTGTACCTGTCCAATCATAATAATCTGTAATCTTCCCTTCTTCAGATTACTTATGCTAAGTGCCTTTAGCTGCTTAAAGTACCTGATTTTTCATTTCCTTACCACAAGTCCTCCTGTCAGAGTGTCTCGAGAATAAATCTAATATGGATCGACAGTGTGATATGTAGCTTATACAAAATTCATGGGTTTTAGTCTTTGTTAACAGAAGTACTTTATTCAGAAGATAATATGCCCTAACATATACATTTACAGTTCAATACTTTTCCCCCTGCTTACATTTTCTTATCTTCTTTGATAATTTTCTTAATTCGTACTATCATTCATACTCAAAATTTTCATTTTATCTGCACCATTTCCTAATACTATTTAAAGAGAAATAATAACTTTCTTACCTCTGACTTTAAAATACTGTGTCCAGATTTTTCCCATTTTGCTAGAATTACACTCAGGCCACTGTCCTTCCTGTCCTACTTTGAGCTCTTTTAAGGTCAGACTTTGCTTGTTCATTCTTACTTTCCTAGCACTTCATATAATTCTAACACACAGACATGCTTAAGAAATCATGAATTCATAAAAGCGTGAACACACTACTCAGGACCATACTGAAGTGCTTTCAGTTCTGGGTCCCACACTCTAGATCGGAAGTAAACCAGCTGGGTCACACTCAAAGGCAAGGGGATCAAGTCATTCAAAGAACATGGAAGGAACCAGTTGTGTCTTGAGAAAAGGAGACAGAGAGGAGGTAGAAAGTAGGGGAGTGGGTATAAGAGGTGCTGCGTGAGGTGGCGCTCACACGGAGGCAGTCTTGAGCCCAGGTTAGGCAGATTTTTCTAAGAGACAAAGCTGCACAACAGGGTGATGATCTTCTGGTCGGTGGAGATGTTCAAGCAAAGACTGAATAATCCTTGATGGGAATATTGAAGGGACAATTCCAGCACCTGCTGAACAGGGATGAAAGGCCCTTTCAACTCTTTCTGCCCTCTGGCCTGATGTCCAGCCTGCCAAGATCTCTCTCATTCCATGACACTGAGAATATCATGGCTGTGGATCTGCGTGGGGCCCAAGAGAGGCCAGCTCTCAACCCCTGCCATGTGATCATGTGTCTTTCTCTAAACCACTTTCCAGCACCCTTTCTAAAAGTGTGTGGGAGGACACAGGAGCATTTGAATAAATATTATTCTATTTGTAGGAAACCTACATGAAAATAAGATCTGGGGATATATTTTTTTAAATCTCTCCATCACAGGCCAAACAAATTGCCGTGAATACACAGCCCATATATACCTTGACAGAGACTCACTCAAAGATTCATAGACATGAGAGAGACCAGGAGACCCTCAGAGGCACAGATGGAATTGTAGACCGAAACATATTCTTGCACGCATAGCTTGGAGACGCAGACTCAGACTCACCTGAGAGAGTTCTGTGAAATGGCAGTGAGATTGAAAGAGCATAGGTCAGAGCTCACGAGGGCATGAAAACAAGCCTTAGGCAGGCACAAGCCAAGAGACGAGGCGGACTCCATATGTCTCTGACTGAGAGTCTCCAGAGGCCAGGGCCCTGGGGTCCTGGTGTGCCTGCGGGTGATGCTGAGCCGGTGATGGGAAAAGGAGGGGGATTAGGTCTCACCTTGAGAACAGAAAGAAAAGAAAAACACATCTCCTAAATATACTTCCCTCTCTCCACATAGAAAATAAGAATCCTAACTCCTTCCCTGTGATGAAGAGGATGAAGTCAAACTCCCCCAAGCTCCATGGCAACATCCGCTGGGCCCCCATCATCCAGTCTTGAAACTGGAACCCTCAGCCCAGAACCAGGAGTCTATATCTTCAAATTCTGGGCTTAAAACCTATATCTCAGACAGAACCTAAAACTTAGACCCCAGTGGGCAAACACCAGGACTGAGAGCTCAAGGGAGCTTGGAGCCCAGGATCTAACCAATAAGGGATATGACTATAGCTTCCTTCGCCCACTCATCGTAGCTGTTCCCTATTCACTTCTCACTCCCATCCCTTGCACTCAACCCCTCACCAAGCTCTGAGGTCTTGTCCAGGAGAGACATCCCAGGATGCTGAAAGGCTGTGGGATTCAAAGTCATACAGATGTAGGTTTGAGTCCTAGTTTTACCATCTACCACCTGCATGATTTCAAGAGATTAGCATTTCTTCAACTTGGGATCTAATTCATAAGAAGGTTAATACCTATCTATAGGGGTAGATGTTCAAATGAAAAGAAGAGAGTTGGGGCGCCTGGGTGGCACAGTGGTTAAGCGTCTGCCTTCGGCTCAGGGCGTGATCCTGGCGTTATGGGATCGAGCCCCACATCAGGCTCTTCCGCTATGAGCCTGCTTCTTCCTCTCCCACTCCCCCTGCTTGTGTTCCCTCTCTTGCTGGCTGTCTCTATCTCTGTCAAATAAATAAAAATAAAATCTTTAAAAAAAATTTAAAAAAAGAAAAGAAGAAAGTGACAGTTTTTAATGTGACTGTACCTCACATGATAATTATCCTTATCATAAGTACTGCTGGAGTCCCCAATTTCAGATTCCCCTAATAAATTCTTTTCCAAATATCTAGACTTCCCACTAAGTATTCCAGTTGACCTCACCTTGTTTCAGTTTCAAATAGGGTAAAGATATATTTAAGGAAGGCATAGCAGGAGAGCTCTCTCCCCTTTGTTAATCAAGGGGTGGGATACATGGGGAAAGCAAACAGAAGATGGATATAGAGACAATGTCCCCCTCCTCATGAGGAACTTTGAAGTATCCCAGAGAGGCAGTTTAAGAGCACTTTCTGCTTTCCACTATTTTAGAATTGGTTGAGTCAGATGAATAAGTTGGAAACCCCGAAATGGAATTCAAGAGAAAGCAGATGACAACCCTGTGAATAAGGTCAGAGATTCACTGGGGTGGGGGGGAGACTTAAAAAAATGCAGATTGGGCATAAGCCCCATGGGGGGGGGTGAGACTTTGAGAAGTCATAGGGCCAAGTGACTCGAGCCATGTCATTAGAGACAACATGATGGGGAACAGGCATCAGATCAGATCTGACTGATTAATTCATTTATTTAATTAGTCGCTTGGTTGTTCACTGAAGTAACAAGTACTGGGTGCACCAAACACTGGGCTAGGTACAGGATTTTAGGTTTGACTGTCATTATCTCTTTTTTTGGCTTTTGAAAAGTCCTTTTTTAAGATTCAGGTTCTGTTTCCGTTAATTGACAGGAAAAGTCAACAGAAATCCTAAGTACTGGTTTGGAGTGAAAATACTGAACACAACATCTGTACAAATCCCCACAAAAGGGACTTTTATAAGTGTTAAAGGTTATCTCTGGGGATATTATGAAACACTTTCCCCCATAAAGCTTGAAAAGAGAAATAAATGCACCCTGTGGAGTACAAGTAGGATTTTCCACAATAGAGCAAAGCAAAGATGGGCACAATGCCGGTACACGTTTGGCGCAGAAGAATATAACCAGAGTAGGCATAGCCCTTCTAAAAAAAGAAATATAATCTTTAGAAAGAAATTCATAGCCTTTGTAGAAAAGAGAGAGAAGCCTCGGAGAGGTGTTGTCAGGGGACTGGTATGCATTGAAATCCCATTGACAACTGGCAAGGTCCCACATCCCACCATGACAAACAACTGATTTTTTTTTCCCCTCTAATTGCCTAGAGGGCAGCCTTAAAATTAAAACTTGCCTGAATTTTGGATTCCAGGTAGGCGGTGATGGCATGGGGTGAGAATTGGGGGGTAAAGAAGGGAATCACATGATTAGACAGGGGCCTCAGAGTGACTGTGGAAGGGCTGGGGATTGTCCATCAAATCCTTCTGTGAAGCTACTGCAGTGGTCCCCCTGCACCACCTTGTGGAGGTAAAAGGCTGTAAATCTGCATTTCCCTTCACCTCGCAGCGCCATATGCCTCTGTTCTGCACTCAGTCTCCCCCAGCTTTAAAAACCACCCACAGGGCACCTGTGTGGCTCAGTCCCTTAAGCATCTGACTCTTGATTTGGGCTCAGGTCCTGACCTCAGGGTCATGAGACGGAGCCCCAGGTGGGACTCAGCGCTCAGTGCAGAGTTGGCTTATCCCTCTCCCTCCCCCTCTGCCCCTCCTCCTCTCTCTCTCTCTCTAAAATAAATAAATAAAATCTTGTCTGTGCACACACTATCCTCGGAGTAAGTTTCTGAGGAAGGGTGTCAGGAGAAAGGGAGGTGAGTCTGGCACTCCTTGAAAGCCAGGAGCCCTATAACTGGATCTCAGCCAAGCAGAACAATTGGAGCAGACCCTTGCTGGGGATTATTTAGGGACTTTTAATTTCGAGATACCATGAGTAAATATGCATATGCCAAAGTGCCCTCAGACATTGTGTGCCCACCCACAGTGTGATAACTTCTCTGTTACCTCTGATCTTGTGTTAATTCAAGGGCTTGCCTGTGGGGAGAGTTTTCACAAGGCAGAGCAGACTCACATGAGCAAATGCTGGAAGTAGTTATAGTCCTCAAAACCCAGGGGACAGTGGTTCTTAAACAGGTGGAACATTTGGGTTCTTTCTTCATTGAGTGCTTTTGTGGCATCACGATACACCAGATCTTCAACTAAGTTTACTGTTCTACAAGGATAGGTGAATGTCAGAACTCCATTCGCCCAGATCACCACCAACACTGGTAGTTGATTTTATCCTTCATGGAATCACCTATGCCAAATTTCATGGAATAACCTTGTCGAGGATGTTTTGTTCTTCACCATGAAAACCTCATTGATATTCAGATTTACTCATAGCACAAGCTTGACTCTACTGAAAAGCATCTTTATCAGTGGGGTGTTAGGTGTGCAGAAAGCGTTAACATAGCAGGCCCAAGACAGCTTACGCTTAGAGTGGTCATCTTGCAAAGCGGCCCTCAGTTGGCATCTGGGAACCTGGATCTCTAGGGGGTTCCCACCACCCAAACTGTTAAGAGTGACTCACTAGGCTCAAACTGTTTATGCAGATGATGTGATTTATGCTGAGCCCCTGCTTTCCTCCTGGAGGGTTGCAATTTTGGTATTGCCAATAGAAATTGCCTACCTGACTAGCCCCCAATAAAAACCTTGCTAAGTCTTTAAAGAAAAAAATAATGAATAAATAAATAAAATCTTAAAAAAGACAGAGAACCACCCACAATCTTCTCAAGCTCATGCTTCCTAAGTTTCTCAATATGAAAACTCCCCTTTGTCTAAACAAAGCTATTTACAATTCTTCTGAATATTCTAGGCCAGTATTCTGAGTTATAGCTTCTCAAGCTTTGCGAATTATATCAGAATTACTTGGAGGACTTATTAAAACACAGATTGTTAGACCTCACCTCCCAGGGTTTCTGGTTTAAGAGATCTGAGGAAGGGCCTGAGAATCTGCACACTTAACAAATTCCCAAACTTTGCTGGTGATTCTGGTCTGGGAATCACACTTTGAGAAGCCCTTTTCCAGACTCCTGTAACTCATGAGTCTTGTTATTTTTGTTACACATCACATGGGCCTTACCTTAGTGGTGTTTGAAAGAGTAGCACTGGGATTCTCAAGCTTTAATCACCCACAGGTCTTACTAAATACAATTTGAATTCAGTAGGTCTTGTGTGAGGTCTAAGATTCTGTTTCTCTAACAAGCCACCAGATATACCAGTGCTGCTGTTCATTGGGCCACACTTGGAACAGTAAGGTTCTAGCCTTCCTTCGCCTAAAGATTTCTTCTCAGGCAGTTATTTATGCTAAGATCACCTTCTCTTCTTCCTACCACTCCGTACCAAGTACCCTAACCCCTCTCATCCTTCACAAACTACTTTATACACACACACACACACACACACACACACAGTCTTATCCTGATCTCCGAAAACCAAATAGGTCTTCTTTTCCGCATGAAGCACCAAGCCTTCACAGAATTTTGTGTCTAATGTTTATCATTTCCCTCACTCTGAGTGGTAGTGGGATTATGTGTGCTCAGCCTGTTTGCTCGGTAAAATTTTCATTGTTTCCATATATGTCACACATTTTTCGGGGCATCTGTTACTCATTTTTATGGTTTTTCCTTGATAGGTCTATCTCTTACTTAACAATATGCCTTGTTCACCATTTTAACATTCTTAGTGACTAGCACAAGTTTTTTCAGATGGTAAATGTTCAGTATATGTTTATGACATTTCATTGAGTTAGATGTTCTCTTATTAGTTCCATAGTCACAGCTCCAAAGATTTTTGTTCCCCACCCTGTGTTCTAGCATTCCTAAAGCTGGCAAACCAGCCCCAGTCTTTTCTCCATAGGACTTCTCTCAGGAGCCTTCCTCAGCTCTGGGATTTATGAAGGATTTTGAAGATCCCTCTGCGTATCTCCTTTGTCTTCACGCTGTAAATGACGGGGTTGAGCATGGGGGGCACAAACAGGTAGACATTGGACATCATGACATGAACAACAGGTGGGGCACTTTTCCAGAAGCGATGGATCATAGAGACAGCAATAATGGGCACATAAAAAGCCAGCACTGCACAGATGTGTGACATGCAGGTGTTGAGTGCCTTGAGCCGCTGCTCCTGCAATGCGATGGCCAGCACGGCTCTCAGGATCAATGCATAGGAGAGCAGGATGAACGCCGAGTCAACGCCATAGGTGAAAATGACGACAAAGAGCCCATAGATGTTGTTAACATGGATGTCTCCACATGCCACTTTCATGAGATCTGGATGGAGGCAGTATGAATGATGCAAAATCCTGCCTTTGCAGAAGGGCAGTCGTTTTACCAGAAAGGGGAAAGGGAAGAGAGTGATGAAACTCTTGGCAAGGATGCCCAGGCCCATAGCCAAGATGCGGCTGTTGGTGAGCACAGCGGCATAGCGTAGTGGGTCACAAATAGCCACAAAACGATCAAAGCTCATGGCCAGCAGTATGCCCGATTCCATGAAAGAGAAAGTATGGATGAAGAACATCTGAACCAAGCAGGCATCGAAGCCAACATGGCGGTAGTTGAAGCAAAATGTAGCAAGCACAGTGGGAAGTGTAGAGAAGGACACTCCCAGATCGTTGAGAGAGAGCATAGAGAGGAAGTAGTACATGGGCTGGTGCAGAGCAGGGTCCCGAACCACCAGAGTGAGGATGCTGAGGTTGCCTGTGATGGAAATCAGGTAGAGGATGCAGAAAACCAGGGCAACCCAGGCATGGCCTGTCTGCATCCCCGGAATGCCTGTCAGCTGGAGTGTGGCTGGCTGGAAGGGGGTATCATTGAGGCTCAACATGGCAGGCAGGTGGGAGAATACAGATGGGGGGGTGAGCCCCAGAGGGTGTGTTAGGGGAGTTCTTCACTTTCTTTCAGACATCCTGTCTCCAACATAAAAGGTTAGAGATTGAGAGTGTTTGTCTATGTTCCTGCTTCTCTCATTAAACTATGAGCTCTCTGAGGATAGTAACTGGGTTCTACTCATTTCTGTATCACCGGTACCCAGTACCCTGTGTAGTCCATGGTGGAAACTCCATGAAGGCATGATGATCAGGTGAGTGCCCATGATGCGGCAAGGCAACAAGGCCAGAGACAACATGAATGAGGCCCCCTAATCTTCCCCTTAAAGTGCATTATCCCCTTGTTTCCCCTAGCTCACCCCAGAAGCCATCTCCTGGAAATTTGGGACAGACAGAAATAAAGATAAACAGGGAAAAGGAAACACCACCTATGCCATTGGGAACCCTTTGGTTGATGGTGCAGGTGAAAATTCTACCCTGTGAACTTAGAGCTTCAATAACCTTTACCGAGATCTCTCCTCAGACTCCCCGTCCCATGGCTGCCCCTGAATGTGTCATCACCAACAGTTCCACCTCTGAAATCTTACATTCCTTTATTTTTTAGTTTTTTACAACAGCCTTCTACCTTCCACCTCTCCTACCTTCTCATGCCCACATACTGCTCTCAGCATCTCAATAACTATCCCATATTATCCTGGCCTGTCTATGAGCTCCCCCTCAATTTTTCTCCGACCCACTCTTCCACTGGGACTGGTACCCTCATCTTTTCTTTGCTTCTCTTTCACATTCATACAGGAAAACCAACCTTTGATAGTTTCTATAACCAAACTTCTGGGTGTACAGCTGGATAAAACCAAAGAAGCAAGTGTTTTACTGGAACAGAGACACACCGACAGTCATTTTACCACTACCTAAGTTTTAAACTCACATCTTTATCTGTTCTTACCCACTGGTTTCACCCCTCCACCTTCAGAATTCCATTTCTTGCTATCTCTTTCAGGAACCTCTTCCATTAGTCTCTTGTACTGCATGTTCAGCCTCTCCTTTTCTGTCTCTTTCCCTTCAGGCAATAAGCATGTACAAGACCAGATAGACCATCATCAAGACACAACCTTCCCTCTCTTGCTGCCTCTCTATTACCTTCCTTAATTCTTAGTCAAACTTCTTGAAACACTGTCTCTCTGGATGCCATGGAAAGGGGACTTGTTTATATGTCTGCTTTTCCAGTTCCCTTCTGAGATCCTGAAAGTCAGGGTTTCAAACTTACTGACCTTACCTTCTATCGCTGTTCAATTTATTGTATTGTGGTTTCCATACTTCCCCCTCCCAACCAAAACGACTTTCTCTACCCTCACCTCGATGCTCACCAGTGACCTTTTTGCCGCTAAACTGAATGGAGACATTCTCTCTCTTCATCCATGTGAGCTCTCCATCAGAGTTAATATTGTTGGCAACTCAGTTTCCTCCTACTTGGCATCTCTTTCTGTAGCTTTGTTACTGACTCCTCTTCCTTTGTCTTTCTCCTTAAGCAGTGTCAGTCTAACACCAGGAAAAGTAAACACTAATCAGAATGGTGCAGATTGAGAAAACCATACCATAAAGGACTTCCTCTCAGCCTTGGGGCACCTGGGTGGCAGCCAGTAAACCATCCAACTCTTGGTTTCAGCTCAGGTCACCATCTCAGTGTTGTGAGATCGAGCCCAGCATTGGGTTCCATTCTGACCATGGAGTCTGCTTTGAATTCTTTCTTCCTCTCCCTCTGCCCCTCCGGTTCACGCTCTCTCTCTCTCTCAAATAAATAAATAAATCTTTAAAAAATAAAAAGACTTCTTCTCAACCTTAATCCAAAATATCTCTGTAACTATTTTCATAGTACTTGATATCTCAAAGTTAAAGCTCCATTCTGTAGAGAATAAAGTGGTGGTTGCCAGAGGCTGGGCGGGGGGGGGGCAGTGAGGGAAATGAAGAGATGTTAGTCAGTGGGTACAGGCTTCCAGCTCTAAGATGAATAAATTCTGTAATTCTAAAAACAGAAGGGTGATTATAAATCACAATACTATAATATATACTGGAAAGCCATCAAAAAAGATCGTAAATGTTATCACCTCACACACACACACAAAATGGAAACTATGTAAGGGAATGGAGGTGTTAACTAATCTTACTGTGGTGCTATTTTGTATTATATATGTGCATCAAATCATCACATTGTATACCCTAAACTGACATATACTATATATCAATAATATCACAATAAAACTAGGAAAATCTATATTTAAAATTTAAATATAAAATAAAGTTCCCCTTTGGAATTTAAGCATAATGACTCCCCTATTTCCTTATAACAACTCCTTATTCCTTTGACTTTCTGGAAATCCCATCTTCTTCCCAGTCCTCTTAGTAAATACAGTGAAATTAGATGATGCCCAGAGACTGGAGAACACCCGGATGTCAGTAAAAATCCTGGAAGTATGTGGGCCATGAGAAGGAACTTGTCTATTCTTTTGTTTTCTCTCATCGGAATGAGAATCCAAATGAATCCTTTAACAGGTAGGATTTCTTTTCCCTACTCCCCTTCCAAATGTCTTTCTCCCAACCCAGGTTTAAAGACAATGTCTCCAAGGAGTCTTCTCAAATCCAGCCTATCCAGATTTGTTTTTTCATCATCTTCACTCAGAGATTATTTCCACATACTGAAGAAATGGAAAGACTCTTAAGAGTACCAACAGATACTAAGGTCTCTCTCACAAGATAGATATAACCCACTGTCCTTGAATCCTGGTATGCAAATTTAGGTAAACCAGAAAGGCATATTTTATCCACGCTCCACAGTTGCATCCTCAGTCTAGAAAGCAACTCTGAAAACTTGTACCCCAACGAAAACATGCTGTGCCACCACCTAACAAACATTTCTCACTGTTTGGACCATAAGGGGGTATCAGTGAAGGATTCCTCCATGCGGCTAACCTAGGAAGAACAGTCAAGAAGAGGGAGACAGATACAACAACGTGGTTCTTCCGCACAGGATGTGGATAAGAAGGAACATACACGTGGTCACACAAAGGTATCATTAAATACACACGTTTATACTCCTGCATACACTTATGCACTCAGATATCCATAGGGACTATTGCACGTCCCGCAGACAGAAACTATCACGCACTCCTTTGGTCACACACAACACTATTACAACCACAGAATTTAGGAAGACTCGTAGCTACTCACTGACATTATACAATATATTTCAAGTATGTTCTCATATTTATACTCTCCAGAACACAGACTTACACACACACACACACACACACGCACACATATACACACAGTGCCACAAAGAATACATCAGCATTAATAAACCCACAGTTATATTCCCACCGATTATATTCCCATGACATAGTCAATACTAAAAATCTAGCTAAGATTGAATACCACACATGGCTGAATGACTTCAATTCATTTGGTTCTGGTCTTTGTCTCCAGCTGCACATCCAACAGTTGTTGGACAAATGAAGGTCTGGAATACACTGAAGACAAATCTAGATCTGATGCATCTAGATCTCCTTAACTTTGAGGGTATATGGTTTGGTATCAGGGTTTTGGTGAGGATGAGACCTGGCATCAGAATCTGTGATCCTTGACTTTGCCGGCAAAGATTTAGCTCATGTTTGGAGGGGAAATATGAGGGGCAGAGTCTATCTGAAGTTGCAGTAAGAGTGGGCTCTTATAGGGCACTCACTGGTGGTAGATGGCTCTTTTTCCTGCAGCTAGATGTACTGCTCTGTGAATCCAGCAGGAAAAGCAGCATCAACTCACTCTCCTAGGACTCATATATTTATGATGACCCTAGAATCCCAGGGCTTGTTTGTTTGTGGTGTGAGGAGGGAAAGTGGAGATAATAGAGAAGGTGGTAACAATGAGTAGTGAGCTGGGCCATATGAGAATTGCTCCCAGGAGAATCCTGTTCTTGGCCTCATCATCCCTGAGGTCATCATCCATATCCATTACTATGATAATCTGTCCTTGATCAGGGGATAGAAACACATGTATGCACACAAACATGCCCAGTCCTAGACATTCTGAGACTCCCGTAACTATAGCACTAGTCATATTCAGCCATTTATTTACTAACATTCACACTGCCTCTTTTCAATGCAAACACAAACAGATAAACACAAATATGCTGGATTGCCCAATTCTCTAATCACCAAGCACATATCTTGACACAGCAAACACACACCAGAATCTCTGTGTTCTTACCTTAATTATAGAGACTCACATAGATTATAGACATAATCTCAGAAATCATTGGAGACTCATATTCATCCTTGAAGAAACAATATAGTTCAAATATATTCCTATGATCACATATGCAAAAGCAAGCATTTCAAACATATCCACCTTCTCATTAAGAGATCAACAAAACATCTAATGACTTCCCATCACCACATCTACTCACAGATTCACATATGGAATTTAAATGCATTGAATATTTTTTGTACGAATGTGTGTCAGCATCCATAGTGTGCTTCTTATTTAAGCATTCCTTTGACTCCAACACTGTATGGAGCCTAAAAATTATAAACTTAGTTCAATTCAAATAAAACCAAGCAAAACATTTTTTTTTAAAAATCCACATTTTTGAGCATTATTCCCCTGCAGGTGTTATTCTCAAAGCTGACGTGATACAGAGCAACAATGCCTATTCTTACAAAGAAGATAAATATTGAGAAACCGATCCATTCAACCATGCAAATATGCCTCAGAGACTATCTAGAAATAGGTCATAAAAATATTTCACAAGAAAATCAATGCATTTATCAAAACTTATCGATTGTAAGGTCTGTGCATTATATGTCTGAAAGAAATCAAAGAATACACAAAATATTAAAATTCAGTTAACGATAAGAATGCTGAACTATACAGGGAGAAGTGCATTGATGCTGCAACTTACTTTGAAATGCGTCAGTAGAATAAATGGACTGATGGATGATAGAGAAATGGCTACCTAAGTAGATACAGTATAAAGCAAGCATAGTAAAATACTGAGGATCTGTGGTAAGTAGACCGATCGTCACTGTAAAATTATTTCAGGTTTTCTGTGTGTTTGAAATTGTACATGATAAAATGTTCGGAATTTTTTTTAACTACTTGGGGGAGCAGCCCACCCCATATGCCGATCCTCATCAGAACTCATATAGAGGGGGGCACGGGAGACTGCCCCACAAACCTCAGCACCAGGCCCAACACCCCCATCCAATTCCTGACTCACTGCGGGGGGGCGGGGCTGGAAGTTCAGCCAGAGCCAAGGGTCAACGTAGTCCAGCTGTGGCCCACCTGGACCATCCACCACCCAGCAACAATGAGAAAGCAATCAGAAGCCGGGTGTCCCACCATGGAGAAGGAAGGCGCCCTGAGCCGAGGGCCTGATAAAACAAGGCATCTCCAAGAAAGGGACTGCTCAACGTGCTTTCCATCCCCAGTCCCACCCGTTAGCTTTGACTCTGGCCCTGCCCCCTGGATGATTTGCCTGATGGTGGCAAATAATATGAATAATAAAATAAACAATTGGAACAAGACACAGACCCTTCTTTTCAAAGAGCACACCACGTTAAAAGCCACAGCGAAAATTCAAGTCCCCTTAAAACCAACTCTGATATCTCAGTACTTACATGTGTTATAGGATAAATTTATGTACTTAGATAATTGATATCTTTTCATATGGAAAGACAAGAATCCAATTTACAGCTGGAGCTTGTTTTGTCCCAAGGTCAGCCGTGTACGTGTAAGAAGTCAACACTCCCTGCTATCCCTGGGCCCCAGCCTAGAGGTTCCTTCCCCACACTGCTCTCTGCAGTGCACACTATGGATCAAAGCAGAGCGAACTGCAACAAAGTGTTTCACTGCTTTCCTGGTAGAAATAAACAAGGCTATAAAGAAAGAGTCATGAGTTCTACTGGACTGGGTAAGGCTCTCTGGACTGGGTAAGGCTTTAAGAATGTCAGCAGCTGTGTGTGCCAATCTTGAAGTAGCTACCTGAGAAATCTGGCTACCTGGCTTTGAGAGAAGAGATCTTACAAACAGAATCTCTACCCCTCAGAACACTAGATGTTCAACTACTCTCAGCCTCCACGCATTCCAGTGAGTCGACCCCTTCCCTGGTGCTGGCTTGAGGATGGAAGTCCACGAGAGATCACAGCTCTTACAGTGCTCATGATACCGCCCTGCAGTGAATGAATGAATGAATGAATGAATGAATGATGCTTCTATCCGGTCTGAAGAACAGGCCTGTTTACCCTCAGATCCACTACTCACCCTCTGCAGCTGAATTCCTCCTATCATCCCATGAATCTCCCAGCCTCCAGCATGAGATGGGTTCAGGGGTCAGGAGCACCAGCAGACGGGGGGACTGTCACTCACACCACTCTCCTGCCTGAAGCTAAGTACCTGGCAGGGCTCTGCATCTCTGCCAGGGCTCCAGCTTCTAGAGGCAAGGTCACCTTGGCAGCAGCTCCAGCACCAACACCAGTGACTCTCCCGCCTGGGGGCTGTAGTCAGTGGTTTCCTGCTGCTGCTGCAAATCTCCAGGTTTTATTCCCTTTTGCTGGTCAGTTTCTCAGCTCTTTTGAAACCTATGTAAACAATTCCCAGGATTAAACTCCTTGTTTTATTGCACTAGTTATTATGTTGCTGTCTGTTTCAGGCCCACTTTTTGTACAGCTCTTTGTAATACTGGGGCTAGGCCTCTGCAGACAGCATTTCTTCTTTGCCAGCCAGATCCCGAAATCTGCAAATGAAGGCTTGGGGAAGCAGGGGTGGCAAGAGAGATTTGCATTCTGTCTCTGTCATCCAAAGTCCAGCCATACCCCTGTACCCAAGAACCAGAAAGGTTAATTTCATAAGATTATTTGTTCAATTTTGCAGTTTTCCACATTTCCAGAACCCTCTTACCATGACCTATGAAAGACCTCAGGACAAGCCAGGGAGGTCCGCCCCCACCCTTACTGCCGCGTCCCAGAGGAGTGAGTCCCAGGCACAATGGTCTCTTGTCTAAACTCTTGAGACCCCAGCACCACCTAAACAGCACCCACTCTCCAAAGTCAGAATTTCAACTCTGGGGGCATCTCTTCCAATCTGGTCAGAATTAACACTCTCATCCCCTCCTTTTGTTGCCCAGATCTAGGGTTGGAAGTGACTTTTGGAATTTATACCTTCACATGTCCTTTTTTGTCTTGTGGGTTCTCTAATATTTGGCCAACAATTTTTTACATTATTTTTCTCCATTTAAAGAACTGATGTGGTTATATTCTGATGGTACTGTCTCTGGACCCTGGTTTTTGTCTCCCGGGTTAGACTGTGGCTAATACTTATGAATTCAATACTGTATACAGCATTCCAAGCCCTGTGTCAGGGCCTGGAGACACAAGCTGATCGGAAGCACTGGAATCCTCCTCTGGGAGGATTTACGGTCTAGTCGGAAATAGAACAAGTGAATCCATTGCAGTCTGGGTGAAAAGACAGGTATGGAGAAGGTAAGGCATGGTGTGGGAGTACCCGAGCACACACTTTACATATAATGAGAAAAAACTGAAGAGGTGGGCCTGGATGGCGCAGTCGTTGGGGGTCTTCCTTCAGCTCAGGGTGTGATCCCAGCGTTCTGGGATCAAGCCCCACATCAGGCTCCTCCACTAGGAGCCTGCTTCTTCCTCTCCCACTCCCCCTGCTTGTGTTTCTTCTCTTGCTGGCTGTCTCTCTCTGTCAAATAAATAAATAAAAATCTTTAAAAAAAATAACTGAACAGAACAGACACTGGAATTTCACAAATGCTTAAGCGAGAAACACATTCAAAATATTTTCATCAAACAACAGGAATCATGAATTCATTCATTCAACACATGCTTATGGACTGCCTACTGGGGTGCTACCATATTTTAAATAAGAGAGACCAACTGTGCTATAAGATAATTTCAGAGCATAAAAGTGGGATGAAGAAAATAAAATTGGAACTAGAAATATATGATTGATATGCTCAGGCTTTCCACCATGCTTTGCATCGCCCAGCATTGAACCAAACTCTACATGTATCGATTGAATACACAGAGGACGCTTCAAGCCAGTCAGGCAGTGTAGAAGCAGGGTGTTGTTTCACTATGCTTTGTTGTCCTTGGCAGTGTGACCGGGAAGGAGGGGCAGCATGAGTTACAGCATTGGGTTTGCTCGCATGGAACAAGAGGAAGTGCTTCCGGCCCAGCTGTTGCTGAGCAAGAAGGTCAGGAGGGAGAAGCGGGAGAGAAGGGAGAAGGTGGAGGGGAGCGGGGAGCAGAAGACAGATGGGCGAGGAGAGGCAAGGATGAAACAATGAGAAGAAACACAGGAAGTTCTGGAAGAAAGAGGTGGACAAGCAAGAGGGAGAAGAGTAATGGGAAGGGGAGAAGGAGAATGAGGGTCAGAGAGAGAACAAAAAGGGAAGGGGAGTAGCTGTGTGATCACCTAGTGATTTATAACCACTGAATCCATGGAACTTTCCTCTTTTCCTCTCAGCTTTGACATCATCTACTTTCTTTAAGCACCTGGAAATTACTCTGATAATCAGCATTACCTGCTGAAACCTTTATTTCTCCACTACCCCCAAGATCGCCAGGTACAGCATCCAAGCCCCTGGGCAATACCTGCTCATTTATGTGACAGTGGGCTCAGTGACACTTGTAATAGAATCAGGAGTAAATGAGCATTGGTGAGGCAAACACAAACTTGAAAAAAATAGAAAATAAAAGAAAGAAAGCAGTGTGGAATTATACCGACTGCCCCTCAAATCATTAATTCGGGAGAAGGCTACGTCGAGAACATTGCTGTGGACAGGGATGTGTAGCCAGGAACTGGAGCCTTCTGCCAACAGCCATGTGAGCTTGGGAATGTATCCTCCAAACCTAACCATGTTCAGAGACTGCGGCCCTTGCAAGAGCCATGAAAGGATCCTAGCCATATCACCTGATAAGCTACTCCCAGAGGCCCCGGGGCTTAAGGAATATGGCAGAGTTTACATTTTTTTTAATTTGACTGCAGTGGACACACAATATTACATTAGTTTCAGGTGTACAACACAGTGATTCAACAAATCTGTATGCAACGCTATGCTCCCCACAAGGGTAGGTGCCATATTTCACGCTACAGCGCTATTGCAATACCCTGGACTCTATTCCCTGTGCGGCCCTTTTATTCCCATGACTGATTCATTAAATAAGTGGAAACCTGTATTTCCCACTCCCTTCCACCCATTTTGCCCATCCTTCACCTGCTCTGCCCCCAGGCAACTTTCAGTTTGTTCTCTACACTTATGGGTCTGTTTCTGCTCTTGTTTCTTTTTCTTTCTTTCTTTCTTTCTTTCTTTCTTTCTTTCTTTCTTTCTTTCTTTCTTTCTTTCTTTCTTTCTCTTTCTTTCTTTCTTTCTTCTTTCTTTCTTTCTTCTTTCTTTCTTTCTTTCTTTCTTCTTTCTTTCTTCTTTCTTTCTTCTTTCTTTCTTTCTTCTTTCTTTCTTTCTTTCTTTCTTTCTTTCTTTCTTTCTTTCTAGATTTTATTCATTAATTTGACAGAGAAAATGAGAGAGCAGGGAGAGCAGTAGAAGTAGAGGGAGAAGCAGGGTCCCTGCTTACCGGGGAGCCCAAAGCAGGGCTCCATCCCATGACCTGAGATGAATGGCAGAGGCTTAACCATCTGAGCCACACAGGCGCCCTTCTTGTTTCTTTTTTTGTTTCTTTGTCTTTTATAGCCCACATACATGGAGATCACGTGGGATGTGCCTTTCTCTGCCTGACTTATCTGACTTAGCATAACACCCTCTAGGTTCATCCATGTTGTTACAAATGACAAGATCATATTGGATCATATGGTATTTCCATTTTACATTTTTGGAGGAAGCTTCATCTTTTTTCCACGTTGGCTGGACCAGTTTACTTCCCACCAACAGTGCACAAGTGTTTCTTTCTCTGCAAATCCTTACCAACACTTTCCATTTCTTGACTTTTTAATTCTAACCATTCTGGGAGGTATAAAGTGGTATTTTACTATGGTTTTGATTTGCATTTCCCTAATGATTAGTGATGTTGGGCATCTTATGATGTGTCTCATTGCTTCAGAGCTCACAATTTAATGAGATAAGGAGTGTTTGTTATTTTTATATGCAGAGAGTGTTTGGGGGTAACTTTTTATAAATCAATTGACATGAATATGGATACAGGATTCATATTGCACAGTCTGAAAGCTCTAATTAAATCAAAGCATAGAGTAGATACATAAAAATGGTGTTTGGCTAATTCATTTAATCATTCACTTTTTATTCAACAATTACTATTGATCCCCCAAGATATACCAGGGGGAATTGAAAGAAATCAGACACCTTTCTTCTTCATAGTCCTCAAAGTGAGTTTTGTGGCGATAGCCTGAGAAAATCGTGAATAAATCTCCACATTGACAACACCAGTAACATTTCAGGTATAATAAAGGAAAAGGAAGTGTTTGAGAAAAATCCACTTGTGCCAGAAAAAAGTTCAAATCTAAGGGAGATAGATTCCAAATTCCATGTAAAATTCTGAAAAAGGCTGGTTGTACTGCTTATATTATTTCTTATACCCCAAAATATTCCTCAACTTCTGAGTTTAAAAAAAAACTTTGAAAACCAGTGAATATCAATAAATGGAGATGATACCAAGAGACCACGTGAGATAACTGGTCATTTACGGGCACATTTTTGGCTATTTCCCTGAATATGTACACATCTATGGGCTCATTGCAACCTAACAGCAGCTCTTCAATACGTATATCACACCAAGCCATTCCAGGCCCTGAGTAAGATACGTTTCTGTGGTTCTGAAGTTGGCAAAAATGTTACTCATTTATTCATCCTAAAGGAAAACCAAAACCCAGGCACTGATCTAGGTAAAGGGTATAAGGCAACGAATATAACATGGAGTCCATAATTTATTTAAGGTTGTACAGATTTCAGTAGATTTGATAAACTCTTTAAAGAATAAAAGAAAAGACCCTAGGGTGTCACAAAAAAGCTAAACATATTAAGAAAAGAATCAAGGAACAGATAAATCTTATGACAAATCTTAGAGCTGTGGGATTCAGCAGGAAGAGTTTAGGTGGCAGGATTCCATGCAGAGGAAATGATGGGGGAAATGATGGGGGCACAATACCGGAAGCACAAAGCCTGAACCAGAGTAGTGTTTGAGAACCTGCAACAGGTGGGGTAAGACCTCATTCTGAACTAAGTCATTAAATTGGGGAGTAAACCAAGATGATGGGAAAGGGGAGCAATGAAGGCATTGCCTGCCCTCGAGCTGCAATCCTTGCAGAGGGAGGGGTTTCATCAAGAAAATAGGCAAATCCCAAACTGCAGAACCACAGCTCAGAAAACGGCTTTTGGAGAGAACACATTCCAATCAGCCAGGAGTTTGAGATGTGCACGTACATGGACCGGAAGTTTAAAGGAATTCTTCATATCTCAAAATGGCTAATACACGAAGACGGTGGGTACTATATTCTTAATGAACAGCCATGGGGAAGTTTGGAATTTGTTTTCAGAGAACTAGTTAGCTGAACTTTAAACTGCTTCTCCGAATTCAGGGGTTCTCCAACGGGATGTTTTGTCCCTCGGGGGACAATTGGCAATGTCTGGGGCATCATGGGTGTGGAAACTGGGGTGGAGCACCTGCTGCGTGAAGACCCATGATGCTGTTAAATACCTCCCCACAGGAAGGACGTGAGTCACAGCAGAGATAATCCAGCCCTGAAGGCTGATCCTGCTGAGACTGAAACCTTCTACCCTAAAGTTCTAAGAGTTGTCAACTAGAGGACCTGGGAACATTTCTGAAGAGATTTATAAGACAGAAGTAAGTCCTCAACATCACTCCCCACGCCCAAGGAAAAGGGATGGAAGTACATCCCACTTTACTTTGGGTCAACACAGAGTCCCCTCAAGTATTCTGCTAATGTACCGTATGTTGAGCCAAAATTGGGGGAAAGAGACACAAGGCCGACTGGTCCCTTCCTCATGGCTATGAATCTAAATGGAGAGATGACAGTTCCCATGCTCTTGGAATGAGAGTCTAGTGCTGGTTTGAGGTGGGTATTTTTGCACTGTGAGGTGGGTTGGCCTATAAGCTAGAGATGGCTGTCATGCTGTTGCCTGAGATCCAGTCCAGCAGAGCCTATGGTCCCACAAGGGGGATCTGTGTTCGGACGAAGTCATAAGCAGCCAGACACAATAAAGAGACATGCATTTAAATCAAGTGAAGAAGAAGTAAAAGAGGGAAAGNTTGGCCTATAAGCTAGAGATGGCTGTCATGCTGTTGCCTGAGATCCAGTCCAGCAGAGCCTATCTCTGAGTGATAAAGGCCATGCTTTTGCATGGCCTTGTCAGGAGTGCCAGTCTCATCTCCCAGGGCCTGTTTTGGGGGGGTCTATGAAGAGACAGACAGAAGACACTAGAACAAGACTTATGGTAGGCTTGGATTCCTGACCAACCCCGTGCCTCACGGTAAGACTCGTGGTAAAATGCACACAACTAGAAAGTAATGCAGAATTGAGAAAACACACATCCATTTTCAGGCGCCCTGTACAGAATGAATTTCTACGTGAGCCCAGGAAGCAGGAGAATCTTCAGACACAAGAGCATGGTAACAGAGGGTTATGAACAGGTCCCGGGGCACAGCTGACCATCGGCCCCACTTGCTCAATTCAGCAAGGTGCACCCCACCTCCAGGAAGCCATCTGAGACCGGAGCAGTTCTCCTGGGATGAGCCAGCTTAGTGCTGCAGCTGTGCTTCTGTGGGTGAGAAGCGCTCCTCCCCAGATACTGTTCTCTGAAAGGAGAAACAGGAGCAGGGGCACAGACTGCTTCTTTTGAGTTACAGTTCTCCACTGCAAGGGCATTGCCCCAGCGGGAGGATACCCGCCCCGCCTTCGGCAACTAAATATGCTGTCTCATGGTGGGCTCAGGACACTGAGCTGGGCTATTTCATTTTCAGAGAGGAGGGCATCCACGTTCAGGGGGCTGTGCATGGAGCACAGGCAACCAGAGGCCCCCCCCACAGCTGAGTGTGGTGTGTGCCCTAAAGAGGGCTCAGGTTTCATAGACACAACAAAGGGCTTATGAAGTCAGCCATTGCTTTGTGAATTACCACCTTCCTGACCTCAAACAAGTAATTGAGTCCTGCTGAGACTTCCCCATGCAGGGGAAGAGAGGACCACTTAACAAGCAGTGCCTGGGTGTGAATGTCTGTTGGGAAGGTCTCCGAGAGGGCGTGATTGCTGGCTGACCCTCGAGCTGGACCCTAGCAATCAAGTCTCCTCACCCCTGACCCTGTCCTTATAATGTGCCTAGACTTTGTCTTGCCCCTCCCAAAAACGGGCCTAAGGACAGGACCTTGAGATAGTCCTGTGTTGCTGAGACCTTCTGCAAAATATACATGACTGGGCCCAGACAAGGCTTCTGTGTAAACTTCTAAAATTCTGGCAGCAGGTTTAAAGATACTGGCTTTGGGCCACCCAAGGCAAACCTAGTATGTTCCCTTGCTTGTTAAACCTGCCACCTACCAATCTGGAGTGGCCTGCCTCTTTTTTGGGTTCTTCCTGTCTTTTGAATAGGGAGACCAGTTTCAAAGGACCCTTGGGAAACTCCTGAGGATCTTTCAAACCCACATCAGTAGCCAACATTTCGTTTCATGGGATTTGTCATACTAGGCGTAGATGTATGTGGTTTGTGTTCATGTTTGTATGAGGAAGTGTTTTTATTCCTTTCTCTTCTTCTTTTACCCATGGAAAACTTGTTTATAAAATGTATGTAAGAAAATAGATAGAGGAAGATACACTATCTGTTAAATGATTATTTAATTTAGTTTGTTTTGTACATGCGTCACTCAGGAATCAGCGGACACCACCTAAACATTGGATATTTCACTGCGATTTGCATAAACCCCCTACAATCATCAAATAGAATGTATAACCCCAGCCAACCCCATACAGTTCTGCACTCATGCATCACTCACCCAAAGCATGGATGTGTGGCAAGCTTTACTAAAACTTTAAATATAAACAGATCTCAACTCATAGAAATACAACAAACAGAACTGGTGATTGGACCACCTTTATCTCACATCTTTTATTTCCAGTCATGGTGCTCAGAAAAATTTCTTTCTCACGTGTTTCTCAATCTCATTTTCCCTAGCAGACATATTTAGACACTCTCCTTTATTCAACCCTGAGTCAAAAAAAAATGTACTGGATTTTTAGGGGAATGGATATAATTCTGACAACACATTATTTTCCTTGCAAGCTTTACTGTTTGTTTGCTTAAAGGAAACACAACAGCTCACTCCTTTATTTATTCCTTCAACAGTATTTATTGTGACCTACAATGTGGGAGCCATTGTGTTCAGTTTGAGGGCTCCTTGATTACAGAATTCAGTCGTTAGGTTTTGTGAGAGATACCTATCTGAAGGGAGCCGGAAGGAATATGCCAGTCTCCTGAGATGTAGTTACTAACTATTCCTTTTTAATACCTCCTTCCACAGCCTCAGCATATTTTGAGCAGGTGCAGTGTGATGGAGAATGTGACCGGCAGCAAGCTAGTCCATGATCATGCGAACTGTGGCAGGGCAGAATGAAGGCTACAAACCTCAGGCTGTTTTTAAAGGAACATATCCCACATTATAAGCCAAGAGAAAGAAGCTTCCTGAGAGGCCATCTGTATTTTTACCATGGAAGACAGCTTGTAAGCAGCAATGGCTCAGTCAGCTTTAAATACCAGTCTTGACAGTCAAGTGCATTGTCTCTGACTCAGATGAAGTCTGTGAATGTTAAACAGCTTGGAAGTGGTAGAGCGCTAAGTGGCTTTTTCTCTATCTGACATTTGACATGACATTATGTAAACTAAATCTACCATGGATTTTAACACAAAAATCTGGGAATCAGCAACTTCATAAACAGATCTTTGACTAAATTTCTAAAACCATGGATTTTAACACAAAAATCTGGGAATCAGCAACTTCGTAAACAGATCTTTGACTAAATTTCTAAAACTGTAAAATAAATCTGAAACGCAAAGAAATTTCTGCCAAACAGATATATCCAAAACTTGATACGCCTGGGTTACAAACACTAGAATGGAAATAGTTCCCATTTCATTTATTCATCAAGGATGGAGATTAATGATTACATTCCACGGAAATACCATTCAACATTTAGCATCCACATATGTGCAAGGACATTTTTACAAATAACATAGAAAAACAAGTTTATGATTTTCAGGGGGAAAGAATGTTACAAAGCACAACTCAGGTATAAATTGGAAAAACAGACATTTGTGAAACAGATTCTGATTTATTTTCAATATGATTTCTTAACTGTGTTAGCCCTCAGACCACACAAAATATTATAAACAGGTTTATACATTTATCATTTATTTAGATACCAGTACACTTAGATATCAGATTGAATACAATCTTAGCAGTTTGAACAAATGCAATTTATGTCAGAAAGAAATTTATGTTTTTTTTAACATACTGCTAATTAGGGATTTGGTCAATATTTTTTAGGCAGTCGTTAAGCATACATACACACATGCATATATGTAATGGATTTTTTCTATATTAATAAATTTAGATCTTTTAATTTTCTGCCTCCTCAATATATTTTTCTTTAATCCATAGTCAATATAAACAGGTTATATTTACTCTGTGTGTGTGTGTGTGCTTGTGCGTGTGTGTATACCCCAGTAGTCCTTACCCAGCTAAGAACTGGAGGGTGAGTAGTTCTGGAACACTGAAAGGAATTTCTACTACTTTTTTTGTGCTTTTTGTCCCTTATTTATTCAGAGCTTAGCTCAGCATGTCCGTATTCAACTGGTGAGACACACATAAGAAAACATCTCCCAGTGTCACCCACTCTTTGTTATTAGGAACCAGGTTCAAGTCAGCCACATCCCCAGTGCTTAGGACAGATTCGTCATTCCACATATGTTTGCTAAAGGAAGACATAAGACGTCACTGCACAAAATGATGACAGAAATACTTTGTGTTACACCTGCCACTCACTTTGCTCCTTGTTCTGTGACTTTTCCATTCTGTGGCTGAATTCAGAAATATGGGTTTTTTTTTAATTTTATTTATTTATTTGGTGGGGGGAGGTGAGGGGAAGAGCAGGGTGGGGGGCAGAGAGAGAAGCAGATTCCCCACTGAGCAAGGAGCCTGATGCGGAACTCAATCCTGGGACTCGGGGATACGGCCTGAGCCAAAGGCAAACGCTTAACCAACGAGCCACTCAGGCACCCCAAGAGATATGTTTAAAAAACAAAAAAGACTTCTTTCACTTCATGCTAAGTGAAATAAGTCAAGCAGAGAAAGACAATTATCATATGGTTTCACTCATCTATGGAACATAAGAACTAGGAAGATCGGTAGAAGAAAGGGATAAAGAAAGGGGGGGTAATCAGAAGGAGGAATGAAGCATGAGAGACTATGGACTCTGAGAAACAAACTGAGGGCTTCAGAGGGGTGGGGGGTGGGGGAATGGGATAGACTGGTGATGGGTGGTAAGGAGGGCACGTATTGCATGGTGCACTGGGTGTTATACGAAACTAATGAATCGTCGAACTTTATATCGGAAACCGGGGATGTACTATATGGTGACTCACATAATATAATAAAAAAATTATTCTAATAAAAAAATAAAGAAACCAAAAAACAGAAAAGAAACCTAAGAAATACTGAAGTCGGCCATATGGTTTCTATTATTCAGTTATAGATATTGAAGCAGTAGGAGATAAAAACATTTTTTGAAAAAGAAGAGAGATTCCCACCATAATCATGACTTGCAGGGCTGATCTTTGTCTTTTTTTTCTTTCATTTTTGTTCATAACTGTGTCTAGAGTTAGCTCATATCCAGTTTTTGGACCCATATTTACAGAAGGATGGTTTTCCGGGTGACTGGGAGGGGAATTCTCTGGACTGGGTGGAGATGGCAGGGGAGCTTTTCCAGCTTTGTGGTTCTGAAACTCCCTCTGTTGCTGTGTGAACAGCTCCAAGGAACACCTCTCTTGGAGGCCACTTGTGTGGCTCAGAGCCAAGATTGTTTCTAGAAGATGTGCACTCCCTCCCTCTGCTCCAGCCCTAGAGCTCTACAAGCCTTCCTTCCAAAGCGTGCGCTCCATCGAGAATTTTAGTGCCGCGGCACTGTCTCGCACCTGCTTCCTCCAAAGCCTGCATCCGTCACCAGCACCTTCTTTCTTTCTCAGTGATTTGTATCTGTTTTTTCTATGGTTTCTTCCTGGCTGGGGTCAAATCCTACCAGAAAAGCTATTTGCTGAACATTTCAGAGATTCTGAAATGCTTAGGAGTACCACAGCTTTGCTCAATCCTCTCAGGTGCATGAGGACTCGGATCTTAGAAGGATTATTCCCAGTCGGTCTCAAAGCCACCACCCAGATTTCTGCCTAGGTTTCCATCCTCTCCTACTGGGGGTGAGTGTTTGTGATTTTGGGAGTTTGTCATTTACTGTTGGACTAACTTTGGTTATTTCCCTTCACCACACTGCTCCCTACCACATGTTTTCCAACTCTCTGTTTTGGCTATACCTACCTTGATGCAGGGTACTTGTCATTTCTCTGTTATCTAATATTGTTGAAGATGTTATCTCTAGGTTTTTATTGTTTCATTTTTTTGGTAATGATTGGTTATTCAGCATTCAGGTGTTCAGAGGAGATTCATATCTGTATGGCTGCTATGATTAGGGCATTGTCATGTCACTCAGTCCTTATGGTTTTATTTATTAAAAAGTTATTTCATGACCCTTTGAGGGAAAAAAAAACATGGAAAAGGACAATTCTTTAAAAATGATATGTTTCGGGGTGCCTGAGTGGCCCAGTCAGTTAAGCATCTGCCTTCAGCTCAGGTCATGATCCCACAGTCCTGGGATTGAGCCCCGCATTGGGCTGCTTGTTCAGTGGAGAGCCCGCTTCTTCCTCTGTCTGCTGCTCCCCCTGCTTTTGCATTCGCTCTCTCTCTCACTCTCACTCTATCTCAAATAAATAAAGAAAATCTTAAAAAATAAAATAAAAAATGATATGTTTCTATCTCAGTGTCTGCTTTCCCCGATCATCCAACAGAGTTGAATTATGCCATAGCCAGTGCACTGTCCAGTGAAAGCCGCCATGTTTGCGTTTATCTCTGCCAAGTGGCCACATGGCCTACGTGGTCTGTGCTATGTGTGTTTTGCATGAATTCACAGAGTATTCCTCTCGCCTCATAGCTGTTACTCTCCAGGGATTACACTCTCTGAATGTCCTGATATTCTTCATCTACTGTTCTCTATTCTAGCGATGTTGAACTTGTAAATTTCAGGTGGTAACATCATTTTATATTGCTTAGTCAGAATGGCAAGCACATAGGTTCCTTTTCATAAGACTCAGGAATATTCTAATTTATTTCAAAAGTGAAAAGTCATAACCAGAGACGTAAAGGATCTATTTTCTAGAAACTACAAATCACTCTTGAAAGACATTGAAGACANCTATAGATCACTTTTGAAAGATATTGAGGAAGACATAAAAAGATGGAAAAATATTCCATGCTCATGGATTGGAAGAATTAACATAGTTAAAATGTCCATACTACCCAGAGCAATCTACACTTTCAATGCCATCCCGATCAAAATGCCAATGACATTTTTCAAAGAACTGGAACAAACAGTCCTTAAATTTGTGTGGAACCAGAAAAGACCCTGAATCGCCAAGGAATTGTTAAAAAGGAAAAACAAAGCTGGGGGCATCACAATGCCGGATTTCGAGCTGTACTACAAAGCTGTGATCACAAAGACAGCATGGTACTGGCACAAAAACAGACACATCGACCAATGGAACAGAAAAGAGAACCCAGAAATGGACCCTCGGTTTTTATGGCAACGNAAGGAAAAAACATCCGGTGGAAAAAGACAGTCTCTTCAATAAATGGTGCTGGGAAAATTGGACAGCTACATGCAAAAGAATGAAACTTGACCACTCTCTCACACCATACACAAAAATAAACTCCAAATGGATGAAAGACCTCAATGTGAGACAGGAATCCATCAAAATTCTAGAGGAGAACATAGGCTTCAAANCTTCTATGACATCGGCCACAGCAAATTTTTTCATGACACATCTCCAAAGGCAAGAGAAACAAAAGAAAAAATGAACTTGTGGGACTTCGTCAAGATCAAGAGCTTCTGCACAGCCAAGGAAACAGTCAAAAAAACTAAGAGACAGCCCACGGAATGGGAGAATATATTTGCAAAGGACACCACAGATAAAGGACTGGTATCCAATATCTACAAAGAACTTCTCAAACTCAATACACAAGAAACAAATAATCAAATCAAAAAATGGGCAGAAGATATAAACAGACCCTTTTCCAATGAAGACATACAAATGGCTAACAGACACACGAAAAAATGTTCAAAATAATTAGCCATCAGGGAAATTCAAATCAAAACCACCTTGAGATACCACCTTACGCCAGTTAGAATGGCAAAAATTGGCAAGGCAGGAAACAACAAATGTTGGAGAGGATGGGGAGAAAGGGGATCCCTCTTACATTGTTGGTGGGAATGCAAGTTGGTACAGCCACTCTGGAAAACAGTGTGGAGGTCCCTTAAAAAGTTAAAAATTGAGCTACCCTATGACCCAGCCATTGCACTACTGGGTGTTTACCCCAAAGATACAAACGTAGTGAAAAGAAGGACCATATGCACCCCAATGTTCATAGCAGCATTGTCCACAATAGCTAAATTGTGGAAGGAGCTAAGATGCCCTTCAACAGATGACTGGATTAAGAAGCTGTGGTCCATATATACAATGGAATATTACTCAGCCAACAGAGAGAACGATTACCTAACATTTGCAGCAACATGGATGGGACTGGAGGAGATTATGCTACGTGAAATAAGTCAAGCAGAGAAAGAAAATTAGCATATGGTTTCACTCATTTATGGAACATAAGAAATAGGAGAAGGAAGGGAAGAATGAAGAGGGGGTAAACAGAAGGGGGAGTGAACCATTACAGACTATGGACTCTGGGAAACAAACTGAGGGCCTCAGAGGGGAGGGGTGGGGGGTTGGGATAGGCTGGTGAGGGGTATTAAAGAGGGCACATATTGCATGGTGCACTGGGTGTTATATGCAAATAATGAATCATGGAACACTGCATCAACAACTGTATGGTGACTAATATAACAAAATAAAAATTTTAAAAAAAAGTGAAAAGTTGGTCAAAGTTATTGTATATTTTAATTTTTTCAAGTTTAAAGATACTCAAAAGTACTATTCCTTTTAAATGTATTCGGTGCTACCTTTGACCACAAGTTACATAATCTCCAGTTATAGCGTGGTTTAAGTAAGTTTTTGTCTGTTTTGAGATTTACTTGAAAGCACAGATGTAACTAGTTTATTGGGACAAATAAAAGAGTCTAATTGAAGACCCTCTCCTTTGTTAGCTCTGAGACAACTCATCTATGACAACCTGTGACATAGATAATGACAATGTAAGGCAGCCTGTTGTATTGAATTCATGGTTATAGACAGGCTGTATCATAAAACTAACAGCAGGTACCCAATCAGAAGTCCATTTACAGAAGGAGTTTAAAACCCTCCAGGGCCAAGTATATCCAAGAATCAGCAATAATAACAAACTCCTAGGGTACCTGGCTTTCCAAAAGATCTCTCCCTGATCAGAGCTTAGGCTTCAAAAACATTTTGTATAGCCTCTTACGAATTTCTTTAGTCTTAATGGAATAGATAATTGGGTTGAGCATTGGAGGCACAAAAAAATATACCAGGGACATGAACTTGTGCACATACTCAGGGGCATACTTCCCAAACCGATGAACCATGGATACACTAACCATGGGTACATAGAAGATGAGCACAGCACACATGTGTGACACACATGTGTTGAGCGTCGTAAGCCTCTCCTCCTGGGAGGCAATGGCCAATACAGAGCGGAGTATAAGCACATAGGAGAGGAGAATGAGCACTGAGTCTACACCAAAGGCAGAGATAACAATGAACAGGCCATACATGCTGTTGATGGTGGTATCTCCACAGGGCAGGCGGATCAGGTCTGGGTGCAAACAGTAGGAATGGGTTAATACATTGGCTTTACAGAAAGGCAGCCTCTTCAGAAGGAAAGGCAATGGGAAGACCATGCAGAAGCTACGGATGGTGATGGATATGCCCATGTGAGCTACACGGATATCAGTGAGCACTGAAGAATAACGCAAGGGGTTACAAATGGCCACATAGCGATCAAAACTCATGGCCAGCAGGATCCCAGATTCTGTCCAGGAGAAAAAGTGGATAAAGAACATCTGGGTCAAGCAGGCATCAAAGGCAGTCTCTGGGGCATGAAAGCACAAGGCAGCCAGTACAGTGGGCAACGTAGAAAAGGACACCCCCAGGTCATTGACAGACAACAGAGACAGGAAGTAGTACATTGGCTGGTGCAAGCTTTGCTCCTCCTTTATGACGAAGAGAATTAGAATGTTGCCCAGGATGGAGATGGCATAAAGCAGCAAAAGGAGGGCAGCTAACCAGGGCTGCAGGCCCTCCATCTCTGGGAAGCCTGTTAGTGTGAAGCTGGTAGTGCTCGAGATGTTAGTCCCAAAACTTCCCATGAGGGTCCCTGAGTTGCTTTTGGGGGAAATAGAACCAGAACGAAGTGAAATTAGACAGTGGACGATCAGGAGTGGTCACTGCCCTCAGGATGGAAGGTGCAACAATACTTAGATTCTATGATGGTTAGATCATGAAAGGGTCAGGAAGGAGCATGTTAGGGTTGTTGGTTACATTTCAGACTTTCTGCAGTCTGTCCATAGCCACAGATGTATCTTGGGCTCCAAATCCTTCCCCACAGATATCCTTTGAGTCTTTTTGTGGGGGAGGAGGGGGAAACCATCCCCTGTTCTTCCTGTCTCCGTGCTCTTTACAGAAAGATTCAAATATTTCTCCAGTCATGGAAAGTGATTTTGCACTTTCTCCCTGCCAGTTCTTAGCTACCACCTTCTTCAAGAAATGAGGTACAGTATGTCCTTCCTTCCTCTCTGCTTACTGATGCATCCATTCCTGTGCAAGTGAAGACATCTCCATCTAGACTCTGAGCTGTCTCCTCTCTTGCCTGGATTCAACCATCATTCCAGATCCCCATCCTCCCTTTGTTGCTTGAGTCCCTCACTTATTCACCAAGGGCCCAGAATCTCTTGCTCCTCCATATCTGATTGCTTTAGGTTTTCCTTTTAGGTTTTCCACTCCTGCATGTTCACATTTTTTTTTCTCTGTTTAGATTAAGGATTCGGAAACTGTATGTAAGATTCATTTGAAGAGGTTTAAAAAACTCCTTTGTCTGGGCCTCACTCCTATCAATTAAATCAGAATCTATCAGTGGGACTCAAGAATCAGTTTTTTTTTTTTTTTTAATTTCCCAGGTGATTCTGATAGGCAGCCAAGTTTGAGAATCAGGGGTTTAGATCACTCCCATTAGCTTCAGGTATGTCCCACCTCACACCAACTTCTTCTTTATTGAGGAACATTTTCATGATCTATCATAAGAAACAAACAAACAAGCAACCCTCTTTATTGTCCCCGCATAGTCTTCTAGTAACCACTCATTTCTCTGTTCTCTTTCATAACTAATATTTTCAAAATTATTTTCTACTTACAGTGTTCTTCTTTATCTCTTCTTAGTACATCAACGATTCCAAATTTATGTCTCTAGCTCAGATTTCTTCTAGCTATAGACACAAGCAACCTATTAGATCATCAGTTGTAATAGCTCATCTGTATCTCAAACATAACCTGCAAAGTTGAACTTCTTGTTAACCACCATATTTGATCCTCTCCAATATTTATCATCTCATGGAAGCCCATCACGATCTATCCATGAGCTCAAACCAGAACCACCTAGGAGGCATCTCTCTCCCTCTCCCACTCCGAGATCTAATTAATCTATTACCATCTTTCCCAAATATACTTAATATGGGCTTCTCCTCTCCACCCACCCCTCAACATCTCCAACGAGGATGTCTGAAGAGCCTTCTTTGATGATTACCCAGCTGAGTTTCATGCCCCTCTCCATTCTCCACAAAGCAGTCAAATTATTTGTTTATTATATATATAAATAAAATGGTGTTATACTCCAACTGAAAATCTTCCAATGGCTTCCCTTACCTTTTGAAATAAGAATTTATACATTTTTACTACGAAGCAGCATCAGTACCACCTGGGAAGTTGTCATCTTTCAATTATTTGAATCACTCATTACTTCTCTCCTCATGGCTGTATGTCACTGTTACACAATCTCATACATATTTTTCTTCATGACTCATCACACTTCAGAATCATAGTGAATTATTGTGTATCTCTTTGGATATTTGACTGGTATTTTTCTCCTCCAATAAATTGTAAGTTCACATAATTGTCTCTTTTACTCTTCATCTTATTCTCAATGCTTAGCCAAGTCACTGGGTGTAGAGCACTGGGTTAGGACTCAGAGATTACCAGTTCTAGTTTTAATAAGTATTAATAAAATAGATAAACTATCTGAAGAAGAAGGTATTAAAAGCTACATGTTCTTAAGTGTAAAATGAATTTGATAAGTTAAATAACTCACCTAACATCTAATAACAGAGTTTTTATCTCAGCTTTGTCATATACCAGCTGTGTATTTAGTTTATATCTTCATGCCTTATTTTGAAACCTATAGTATAGGGGGAAAAAAGAATAAAACACTTAAAATTCATATTGAGGACCTGGTGCTGAATTATGTACTGAATAAATGGCAACCAAGAGAGTGGCGATGAAAAGGGTTACTTAGGGGGTGACATCCTCTGGTCCGCTTTCAACATTGTCTTCCCACTTTTGGGTTCCCATCCAAAGGCTCTCATCTTTTGTGTCAGCCTTTATCCACCACCCAATGAGAATATTGGAGTATGAATTAATTACACTGAAGCATTTGTACTGAAAAAAAGCTTTAGAAGCTGCCTGGTAAGTCTATACATCCTAGGAACTATAGAGTAAATCTGTAAGAAGGAGGCCAGCATAGTAGGATTTCAGACATCAAGGGCTATAGATGGGGAGTATGGGTTTGGGGAAGAGGAATGCAGGAAAAAAATCTCTAAATTTAGATCATAGACAGCCTCTCCTTCTTCAAATATCTGTACCCTAACTGCCTTACGATTTTGAAGCTTGTAATGAGGTTCCTACAGACCTCTGTGTGGGAAGAGCTGAAGTCCCAACTTACCTCCCCAGGGCAGCTCTGCTGGAAGGGAGGATCGAGAAGTATTTACCAGGGAAGAAACACCAAGGACTCTGCATACAACCTTCCAGGCTTTCTCTATAAACCTGCCTCTTAAGAGTCCCCAGGGCCCCGTTAGTCCTGGGGCTCAGAGGTGGCTGGGGCAGTAGATAACTCAAAAAACGCTTGAGGGGATGGTCCCACTGTGCCCTGGAATCACTCCCCCTTAGAGCTTTCAAAGAAATTAAGAGACAGAACTGTGTTGCTCTTTATTTTAGAGAAGAGGAACTGAAGCACAGAAGGAACCCATTCAGTAAGCCAACAAACAGCTGGTTCTATCCCAGATCCTCTGACTCTCACTGATTCCCAAAGCAGAGCTCCTTGTACTAGCTATCCTACAACCCACATAGATTTCAAGAAGCAAAATAGCATAACCGCTAAAAACCTAATGATCTATAGTCAGCAAATAGAGTGATCATCTTGGTGTGCCTGGAACTATACTGGTTTTAGCACAGAAAATCCTGCATGGGGAAAACCCCGCAGTCCTGCGTACTGGGACAGTTTGTCATCCAACATCTAGATCTAGATTCAAAACTACCTTCTTCCCTGTCTGAGTGTTCTTTAAAAAAAAAAAAAATATTGGGGCACCTGGGTGGCTCAGCGATTAAGCGCCTGCCTTCCGTCAGGGCGTGATCCCGGCGATCTGGGATCGAGCCCCACATCAGGCTCCTCCGCTATGAGCCTGCTTCTTCCTCTCCCAATCCCCCTGCTTGTGTTCCCTCTCTTGCTGGCTGTCTCTATCTCTGTCGAATAAATAAATTTAAAAAATATATATTTTTTAATTTTATTTATTTATTTGACAGAGACTGAGACAGCCAGCGAGAGAGGGAACACAAGCAGGGGGAGTGGGAGAGGAAGAAGCAGGCATCCAGCAGAGGAGCCTGATGCGGGGCTCGATCCCAGAACGCTGGGATCACGCCCCTGAGCCGAAGGCAGACGCTTAACCGCTGTGCCACCCAGGCGCCCCAATAAATTTAAAAAATCTTAAAAAAAATATTTAATTGGTTCAAGTGCCTAATTCCTCATTTGTAAAATTCCAGTACAAATGCCTGTCGATCCAGTTGACTATGACTCTTAATATCACATGCTAAGTGCTTATGAAACAAGAACTACTGTGATGACTTGTCAATTTTTCATCTGCCAGGAAAGAATTTGAATAGAAGATGGGATAACCATTGAGCTCTGGAGGCTCTGAGGGCTGCGAGGACACATTGATTCCTAAGACACTAATCAAAGTTCTTAAACTACGAGAGACTTTGGCCATCTTGTGTCACACCCAAACTTCTGTAGTGAAGAAATGGAGGCTCTAAGAGGGAAGAGGCTTGCTGTCATGCACAGAGAAATTGTTATAGAGTCAGAACTTGAGCAGAATTTTCCTGATTCAGACCCAAAGTCTATCCCCACTGTCCATGCTGTCTCTCATTGCCAGGGTTGGTGAGGGACAGAAGAATAACTGGTATGTTGTGAGCTTTCACCAAGTGTCTGGGACCATGATAGGTTATTTGATATAGACTGGCTCATTTAATCCTGACAGAAAACCTGATGAATGTCTTTTATTATGCCTAAAATCAGTACTGGACTTTTCAGTAGGCGGACTACACATACAAAATTACAGCAGTGAAGAAAACACTAAAAACTATCTATCTATCCTAAAAATTATATATATTACATATAATATATTTTAAGTAATAAACATTACATTAATATGTATTAAATATATATAAAATATTTTAAATAACTAACAAATGCATAGGCATTTCTATATATAAAAATCATACATGGCTCCAATGGAGATCTAGAATATGAGAATAAATATCTATTTCTTGAAAGTAAACACAAAGAGAGCAAGAGAGGACATGTTGGTCAGTTTACACCCATAGTCTCCATATATTCTGTCATTCGTTTTAAACTGATGATCTCATATGATCCTTTGGCCACGGAGTAAGTGTTCTGGTTAGCACAGGCTTCTGGTAAGGTGGGGTACGGAGAGTGGAAGTTCCACGTGCTCCAGGTGTGCACCAAGTGGGTTGAGTCTCTCCAGCCCAAGTCAGCCTCCTCGGTAGGTAGTGACGGCGTGGGCCTTCCACGGCCAGGCCCGTAGCCCATAGCCACATCTGGAAAGGAATGGCTCCCCCAGGAAAAGGAAATGCTTATCCCTTGAGATGAGCAGAGCGGAGCATTGGAAAAGCACTTCTGTGGGGAGCCAGCAGGGGGCACCTGGGCTCAGATTCCGCCCCTGGGAGGTTCCACACCTCCGTGGGACTCTGACATTATTTTCACCCGCCTGCATCTCTTTCTCTCCTCTCTCCCTCATTTTACTAAAAACATAACATATATGTTTTATAGCAAAGTAGAAGATACAGATAATTAGAAAAATAAGGCTTCCTAATTCTCACTAACCAGAGACGACTAATATAATTTATTATTCCTTCCAAATACTTTTTTCTATGCAAATGTGTGAATGTTTAACAGCAATATTATGCCAGCGTTTTGACCAAGAAAAAAAGTGCCAGCATGCTATAAATTCTATTTGATAAGATGTTTAATTCGAAATACTACTTTACGTGGCTTATACATTCTTCCAAACTGCCCTGTGCTAGAAATCTGGTGTCGCAGACATAGCTTCTATTTCAAGCAGTACAGCTTTCTAAGATTTTTTTTTTTAAGATTTTATTTATTTATTTGACAAAGAGAGACACAGCCAAGGAGAGAGGGAACACAAGCAGGGGGAGTGGGAGAGGAAGAAGCAGGCTCCCTGCTGAGCAGGGAGCCCGATGCTGGCTCCATCCCAGGACGCTGGGATCATGACCTGAGCCGAAAGCAGACACTTAAGGGCTGAGCCACCCAGGTGCCCCTTTCCTTCATGTTTTAATATTTGGGAAGCCTACTTTATTCCTGTCCCATTTCCCACTTTTTAAAAAGATTTTGTTTATTTATTTACTTATTTACTTACTTACTTACTTATCTGAGAGAGAGAGCAGGAGCAGGGGGAGGGGGGCAGAGGGAGAAGGAAAAGCAGGGAACAGGGAGCCCCAGGCGGCTTGATCCTGGGATTCCAGGATTATGACCTGAACCCAACGCAGACACTTAACCTACTAAGCCACTCAGGCGTCCCCACTCCCACCCCCGTTTTCCACTTTTAAAAATAAACTTGAGGGGCGCCTGGGTGGCACAGCGGTTAAGCCTCTGCCTTCGGCTCAGGGCGTGATCCCGGCATTGTGGGATCGAGCCCCATCAGGCTCTTCGCTATGAGCCTGCTTCTTCCCTCTCCCACTCCCCCTGCTTGTGTTCCCTCTCTCGCTGGCTGTCTCTATCTCTGTCAAATAAATAAATTAAATCTTTAAAAAAAATAAAAAATAAAAAATAAATAAATAAAAAAATAATAAACTTGAGGGGTGCCTGGGTGGCATAGTCAGTTAAATGATCTTCTCTTGATTTCCACTGCGTCATGACTCAAGGTTGTGAGATGGAACCCCAGGTTGGGCTACGTGCTGGAGGTGGAGCCTGTTTAAGTTTCTCTCTCTCCCTCTCCTTCTTCCCCCCAACAAAATAAAATAAAATAAACTTGAATAGGCACAAAAGTATGTGTCTAGGTGGAAAGGTCAAACAAATATCAAAGGTGTCATTTCTTCCCAATTCAATTTACTTAATTCTGAGTATTCTGGGGAATACGACAACATGATTTTAAAGTGAATTTAGATTTCTTACACAATGGAGACTACTTTCTGTAAAGTTTTTTTAAACTCATCAATCATATATGAAGTTTTGTTCCCTAACATAGCTCATTAAAATATTACTGAGAGAAATTGTTTAAGTTTGAGAGTTGAATTAAAATATTTGCTGTTTTTGAAATTGCCAGTTTTGTATTATATATTTGGCAATTTTTTTCAATTTTTAGTAATTTTTCTTTTCAGATCTTTGTGTTTTCTTCATCCACAAATCACATCATTAGCAAATAATAGTAATATGGTTGCATTCACTTACCCAATCAATAAGTATTTTTTGAAATCTGTACAATTTGCAGAAGGTTAAGCTCTGAGAGTTATTGGTTATTATAAATGTAAAATTTTCCTTATTGAGTACTTATTATATGCCAAGCAATGTATCTATCATCTTGCAAACATTATATCTCAAGTTTATAAAAATATAGTCTCGTTATTTTGGTAGATTTACGATGAGTAAGTTGACGTTCAGAGACGTTGGGATTTTTTCTAAGGCCATGATCTGCCTTGCACAAAATTCACATTCTTTCTAATATTAAACAATTCATACTTTCAAGAAACTTATGATTCGAATAGTAAGTTACATACGGAGTAGTACAAAATGATATCTAGTTGCTGTGGTGTAATTCTACACAAATGCGTGAGAAGCATAAAAATAATAAAACCTCCGTTTTACCGCTATTGGAGGGGAGAGGACCAGGTAGCCGGAAGGCAGGTAGTAAAGGAATTCCTTAAGAGGTTACGCAGAGCAGCTAACTCAAAAGCTGAACCACTATCTGGCCCATGATATCTGTCTAATACATATTTTTGATAAGCAATTAGAATGATATGTAGTTTCCAGACAGACAAAAATGGACAAGATTGTCCAAGTAAAGGTTCTCAGAACAAAGATACAGAGGCATAAAGCAGCCTGTTGGTTCGGGAATCGCATGTAGTTCCATACGGCTAGAGCAAAATAACATTGTTTGGGGGTGGGGATGCTTAGGTAATAAGATATAAGAAATACAGTAGTGGTATTATTAAGGGACATGTTAAGGCTTTTGGACTTTACCTGTAGAGAGTAAGAGCCATTGAAGGCTGGGGGTTTTATAATCACATAGAGTCTTTAGGAAGGTCGTTCTAGCTGCAGTGTGAGAAAATGAAAGAAAAGATCAATAAACAATGAGATCAGTTTGGAAGATACCGCCAAGGGAACTGAGGGATGATAATGAAGGCCCAAAACAAGGTAGCAACAGTGGTGAGGTAGAGGCAAAGAAAAATCAAAATCTAGAGTTGTCGGGATTTAGTATTGAGTTTCAGATACAGGGGAAAGTAAAATAGTCGTTTCTATTTCAAGTTTCACTCCATTGGTTAAAGATGCCCCCACAAAATGGTAAGTGATGGCATGGCAAAAATTTTTTAAATTTTTACCAGAAAGTGTACAATATAACACGTTGAGAAAATATACCCAAAAAATTTTGTTTTATTTTTATATATTTTTTGTATTTTTGGTCTCATTAGTTACCCTTTCTGCAATCTACTATTGCTTACATATTTTTCTCATTATTCCACTCATTAATATGATGAATTATATTGACGCATTTCTGAAAAATGAGTCATTCTTTTAATCCTAGAATAATGTTGGTTATTCTTTGTTTATATTATTAATTGTATTCACAACTTTTAGTATTTACACATATGTTTCCATTAGTGTGTTTTGTCTACAGGATTGTTTGCTGATATACATTTTTTTCTGTATTGTTTATTGGGATTACGTGTGCTCTTTTGTACAGCTTTCCAATTTTATTTATGACAAGATATATAAAAAGCATGATCTGTTTCTTGAAATGTGGGGAGAAAAACATGGAAAAAGATCTTACAGTATACTATGTTGGAGATGGTGGGAGTGTAATCGTTAAGTTTTAATTTCTCCCTCAATTATCAGTTAAGTCTTCATGGATTTACGTTTTGTAATTTTCCTTCAAATACCGATTCATTCAAGACTTCAGATTGCTTATAAAACATGCTACTGTAATTTAAAAAATACCTCTAATCTAGTATTACATATGATTCCTAAGTTTATATTCCATTTCATTAGATTTTTAGAGGTTGGTCTATTTTGATAGCTTGTTAAAGATTAGTTATTGGATTTTTTCAATCTTTCCCATTCACCTTCTTTCAGTCCTTTTAATATCTTCATTTAAAGTTATTTTATATAGTATTTTATCCTTCTATTGTGTCTTAAATTGAATGCTTAATTTCTTAACTTCCTCTCTTTTTCTGTCGTTAAAAGTACCACTAACATTTTATAAGACTATGGATTTAGGCAGAATGTATCATTGCATATGTTTCATGTTTTGTTATGTAGCATTCCCACTTTCATTGTTTCTTTATTGTTTGTTAATATATGCATTTCTATTGTTCGTATAAATATATACATACATACATGTGAACATATATGATGTATATTATAATATACACTTTACTGAATTTTATTATTGAAACCTAGATCACTTAGTGCAATTTACATTGCAATTGTATTTAGTTCATCTTTATTTATTTATTTTTAAAGATTTTATTTTTATTTATGCGACAGAGATAGAGACAGCCAGCGAGAGAGGGAACACAAGCAGGGGGAGTGGGAGAGGAAGAAGCAGGCTCATAGTGGAAGAGCCTGATGTGGGGCTCGATCCCATAACGCCGGGATCACGCCCTGAGCCGAAGGCAGACGCTTAACCGCCATGCCACCCAGGCGCCCCAATTAGTTCATCTTTAAAGTTGGTAAATAGTGTGTATTGTATGAAACAAATGTGACATGCATAGCTATAGCTAATATATATATTTCATTTTAACTAATATTCTTCTGCATAATCATTTTTAAAAATTCTAAACACTTAACATGAGATCTACTCTCTAACACATTTTTGAAGTTCACACTACATTATCCTTGACTCTGGGTACAATGTCGCAGCATATCTCTGCAGCTTATTCATCTTCCGAAACTACAACTTTATGCCCGTCGATTAATAACTGGTCATTTCCCCTTTTCCCAAGCCCCTGGCAACCACCATTCCACTCTTTGATTCTATGAATTTGACTGTTTTCCGTAACTCATGTAAGTGGAATCATGCAGTATTTGTCTTTCTGTGACTGGCTTATTTCACTTTAGTGTAATGTCCTCAAGGTCCTCCACACTGTCACATAGTGCAGAATTTCCTTCTTAAGGATGAACAGTATTCCATTTTATGTATATGCCACATTTTCTCTATCCATTCGTTGGTTGATGGACGTTAGGCTGTTTCCACATCTTGGCTATTGTAAATAGTGCTGCAACACAGGCATGGTAATATCTCTTTGAGATCCTGATTTCAATTCTTTTGGATAAATACCCAAAAGTGAGATCGCTGGATCCTATGGTTATGACCGCCAAAGCATAGGTAACAAAAACAAAAGTAAACACCTGGGACTACACTGAACTAAAAAGCTTCTGCATAGCAAAGGAAACAATCAGGTGTAAAGGCGACCTTGAAAATACTTGCAGACCATATATCTGATAAGGGGTTAATCTCCATAATATATAAGGGACTCCTACAACTTAATAGCACAAAAACTAATAGCCTGATTTTTAAGATGAGGTATGGAGTAGCATAGGGAGTTCTCCAAAGAAGATATTACAAATGGTCAACAAGACATACAATGGCTCAACATCACTCATCATTAGGGAAACGCAGATTGAGACCACAATGAGATATCATCTCACACATTCCAAAATAGCTTTTATTAAAAAAAAAAAAAAAAAGACAACACATGTTGGAAGGATGTAGGGAAATTTGGACTCATGCACACAATTGGTGGGAATGTAAAATAGTGCATCCACTATGGAAAACAGTATGGAGATTCCTCAAAAAATTAAAAAATAGAACTACCATTGACATAATCTTGGGGAAACAAGTTCTTCTACCCATTATGACAGAGTTTCCATGGTAATAAGCAATTTCCTTTGTGCTGATCACTTTCAGCAAAGATAAGAGAAACACATCACGCTGAAATGAGGGACATGTTATGAGGATGGATATTTTTGGATTAAAAAAAGGGAAAATGAGCAAATTTTGTTTTGTTTTCTTTGTTTGTTTTTGCTAAATTATAACACAGTTTACCTTGGCAAACCCTGTTGGCTTGGGTCATAGCTATTGTTAGGCAGAAATCCTAATATTGGTCAGTGACTAAAGAGAAATTTAAAAAGCTTTGTCAAAACAGTTTTTAAAAACTCAAATTTGTGGACTAACAATAAATATCCTCTGAATCTTGAAATTTAACATGTCTCCTGCTTAAAACTTTGTCCCCAGTAGTATTTTGCAAAGCTTCTGACGAATCTCTTTGGTTTTGATAGAATAGATGACGGGGTTGAGCATAGGAGGCACAAAGAGATAGATAAGGGACATGAGTGTGTGTACGTACTGTGGGGCATGCCTCCCATAGCGAGCAGCCATGGACACGCCAACCATGGGCACATAGAACATGAGCACAGCACACATGTGTGACACACATGTATTGAGTGTCTTAAGTCTTTCCTCCCGGGATGCAATGGCAAGTACAGAGCGCAGTATGAGGACATAGGAGAGGAGAATGAGTGCAGAATCCAGACCAAAGTTAGAGATGACAATGAATAGACCAAAAATATTATTGATGGTGATGTCACCACAGGGCAAGCGGATCAGATCTGGATGCAAGCAATAAGCATGGGAGAGCACATTGGCCTTGCAGAAGGGCAACCTCTTCAGAAGGAAAGGCAGTGGGAAAACCATACAGAAACTGCGGATGATAACAGCCATGCCCATGTGCACCACTCGGGCGTCAGTGAGCACGGTGGCATAGCGCAACGGGTTACAGATGGCCACGTAGCGGTCAAAGCTCATAACCATCAGAATTCCAGACTCCGTGAAGGAGAAGAGGTGAATAAAGAACATTTGAGCCAAGCAAGAATCAAAGCTGATCTTTCTTAAGTGGAAGCAAAATGTGGCCAACACCGTGGGCAGTGTAGAAAAGGACACACCTAGGTCATTAACTGATAGCAGAGACAGGAAGTAGTACATAGGCTGATGCCAGCTCTGTACCTCCTTGATAATGAAAAGGATAAGGGCATTGCCCACGATGGAGACAATGTAGAGGACACCAAGGAGCAGAAACATCCAGTGTTGGGAGGTCTCCAGCCCTGGGAGCCCTGTCAGAGTGAAGGGAGGCAACTCGGAGCTGTTGTGGGGCTTACCTCCCATGTTGGCACGGCTGCTTAGGTTCGAGGACCACTAGCCTGTAAGGAAGACAAACACAGAGTTTAACTCAAGGCCTAGACCTAATATTTTAGGACTTTCATGTATCATCCAAACCCTTCCCTTTATAGCATTAATCAATCTTGCTCACCAAATCATTCATCCTTGTCTCTCATTGTCCCTAGATCTCTGGAATTGTCTGAGTTTTCTCAGTTTATCCAGCTGGCTAAATAGGTCACATTGCCTTCCTTTATACCTGTGTCTATTGCCGCAATGCTTCTTTTCATATCTGAAGCTATGAGCTTTTCTCATCAATATCTGGGCATCAATTTATTCAAGACCTGAGACAAAACTACCCTGGTCACTACTTCCTTGACTATTCTGCCCTCTTCCCGAGCATTTCACTTGTTCATCAAACCATAAACTTTTCATCTTTCCAGTCTCTCACACTACTGAACATTTACTACCTTCTTATGACTCTCCAGCTTCCCTACTCCTACGTAGTCTGTTAGTTCTATCTATTCATCCTGACAGAAGACAAACGGGTAGAAAGATATCCACCCATAGAGATAATCTTCCAGATGTTCAACGAAATGTACTAGACTCCCATGTTCCCACTCAGATTTGCATTCTTCTATCCAATTAACTTATATCATCACTTTTCTCCCTGGATAATTTAATTTACTAAAAGTTAGTTCTTAATAATGTCTTTCAGAACCAAATGGCACCTAACTTCTGAAAGCCACTGGATCGATAATCATTTATTTATTCCATGAAGTTGTTTCTTATCTATGTTCTCCATCTCTTTGAATAATACTACCACTACCGTCATGCTTCAGACTGAGACTCGAAATCCAAATATCATTTTGACTTTCTTTCCTATCCACTGCATTAAACCAGGTAAAACCCAAGGAAAATACTGACCCTGAAAAGGCCTCTGTCAGTACCTTCATCCATTCTCTTCCACCTTCAGTCTCCCCTGCAGACCCAAGCAATCACATTCTCGTGCCCTAATGACAGTCTCCTGATAAGCCTCATGCCTCTCTCCATTTATTCTAGAGTAGGACTGTTTTAATATGGACTAGAACTAAACTAACATTTTTTTTAAGATTTTATTTATTTATTTGACAGAGATAGAGACAGCCAGCGAGAGAGGGAACACAAGCAGGGGGAGTGGGAGAGGAAGATACAGACTCCTAGCAGAGGAGCCTGATGCAGGGCTCGATCCCAGAACGCTGGGATCACGCCCTGAGTCGAAGGCAGACGCCTAACGACTGCGCCACCCAGGCGGCCCTAAACTAACATTTTAAAAGGTAGGATCTGAAAATGGCACTATTCCAATTAGAAGCCTTGAATGCTCCCTCATTACCAAAGGATTGAATCCAAACTCATTAGCCTAGAATGAAAGGCTTTTGTAGTCAGTATTAAATCAGTAGTTCTGGTCTCAATCCTCAAAATTCCCTTCCTTGTACCTCAAGGGATCCAAATTGATCTATTTGCTGTTATCCAAGTAAGAACCGCAGCCCCTCAGCTCCCAAAGCCTGCCCTGAACGAGAGAATATGCCCATTCAATCCCTATTCCAGGGTGCAGGACCTGCAACGCCCTCTGCTGTGAAGACTTGCTGGTCGTGGCCAGCAGAGGTAACTTGTCTCACTACCACAGCTCTCGGAGCTCGAAGTTTACGTCTCCTTTTGTGCCCAATTCTCTGCCTGGCCTGCATGATAGCTTTGTGAATTATATCTTTCCTCCTGACTCGCCAGCTCCAAGAACTCAGCCCTGACTCTTGTTCATTCTAGAGATCCTTTTGTGCTTAGTGCAAGATCGCACACAGGAGCCATACCCACTGAGTCACTGATCCCATCTGGGGTTTGGTTTCTTTGTTGTAAACTAGAGATGCTAAGAAACTGAGCTAATGGGGTTGTGAAGATCCAAAAGCGGACAGTTGTGAAAACTTTCAGGACTTTGCAACTCTGAGTTCTAGAACTGCTCTCTGCCATCAACTCCAGCCGTTCATCTGCCTTTGCCAAACCTCCATCTGACTCAGGACTCCTCTAACTTTTCCTCACAGGATGCATTTTCCCCTCCATTCCATATTCTTAGGACTGCTTTGTCTCCCCTGCCTGAAAACTCTCCCTGAACATGTTTGTTTCTTTCTGCATGCAATATGCAGATGCCCTCGGTTGATTTTAGGGTCTCTTAATGCTAAGTAAGGTCCTGCCAAGTGGCTTCCAAAGCTGCCAGTGTCTTTTTGCATATGCCCTTCAGACCTGATATTCTGGGAAAAGTGAGGGGGTGCTTGTTCACATCAAGGGGTCTATATCCAGGTATAGCCCGATGGGATCACCCTGCTGAGAAAGTCACGTCTGTAGCAGAGAGCATGGCAGGATTTGAGAGAACAAGGGCAGCAGCTAGCAAATGTAGAACTGGGAAGGTGATAAAGGTGAGCATGTACGGAAATAAAACAACCTGACTCAAATCAAGGACAGCCTTTCCTCCTTTGGAGGGTCCTATTATATCACTCCGGGGAAGAGTGTCTTAAGGCTTGAGACCGGAGTATCTGACACTCCCGTTTACCTACCTGCGAGAGCTCCACACACGGAAGGTGCAAAGGAAGGAAGAGCAGTTGTGGGGGCCCTGCAGGCTTTGCTCCAACCCCCCACCCGGTTACCTTTGCCAACTCCCAGGCCTGAGAATATAAGGCCACACCCAGGAAGTCCCTTGAGCTTCCATCAGGTACTTACGGACTGCTGGGAATATGCAACATCTACCTTTGTTGTCTTGGGAGGACAGTAAAAGAAGCTGGGTTTAGAAAGAAGCCCTCAGATAACCTAATGATTGCCTGGGACTAACCAGGCTCAAAATACAGTCACTTTTCAAAACTCCCACTTGTAGATAAATCAGAGTAAATGATTCACTGTGTCACCTAATCCCCCCTACACCTTCTCACAGTCACACTGATGGTCATGGGAAAAGGTCAGGAAACCGCCCAAATCCCGATCAACATGCATGGATTTCTCAATATTCTATGTCTACTGGCCCTTTGTCATAATACTTTCTCTTTAATTTCCCATACAAAATAAAAAATGCCGTCTTTTCATTTACAGCACGGTCACAATTCTTAACCTAAATTTAGGTCTATGGTATAAGGTGTATGTTAACCAAAGTAATTATAAATCAAGTCATTCATTCAATAGTAGACATGATTTTAGTCTTGGGGAATGTGTAGATAAATAAACATAACAATTCATAGTCCAGTTAGAGAGACTTTTAAGGAAACACATATAGTTCAGTGACTGATGATAAAAGATACAAGGTAGGACAGAACAAAGGAGGGGAATTTGTAAAATTCTGGGACAGTCAGAGAAGATTTCCAGGTGCATCTCTCAACTCTCAAATTATGAGCAAATATTATTTAAGTGAATGTGATAGGCAGAATGCCCCCCACAAAGGTTTGGTACCTATGAATATGCACATTTCATGGCAAAAAGGACTTTGAAGATATAATTAAGATTATGGACCTTAAAGGATTTTTTTTTTCTTTTGGGTAATTCATGTAGACCCAATTGATTTACATGAGTCCTTAAAAGTAAGGAACTTTCTCAGGCTGGAATCAGAAAAATGTGGCAGAAGGAGTCAGATTCAGAACAGAGAGGTGCTCTGCCCACAATGACTGGAGGCGGCTGAATGAATAGCATGAGAGTAGTGTGGACAACGTTTAGGAGCAAATACTAGCCCCTATCTAATAGCCAGCAAGGAACTTGAAACTTGAGTCCTACTTTTACGAGGAACTGAATTCAACCAAAAACTTAAATGAACTTCAGAACAACTTCTTCCTCAAACCCTTCAGTAGGGAGCTCAGCCTTGCCATCACTGTGATTGCTTTGAGAGTCCCTAAACATTTAGGGTTTCTAGATTTCTGATCTGCAGAAACTATGGCATAAGAGATTTTTATTGTCTTATTGTTTGTGATAATTTCTTTTTTTTTTTTAAGATTTTATTTATGAGAGAGAGAGAGCAGGAGCTGGTGAGAGGGGTAGAGGGAGAGAAAGAAGCTGACCCCCAGCTGAGCAGGGACCCCGATGTGGGACTCCATCCCAGGACACTGAGATCTTCACCTGAGCCAAAGGCAGACCCTTAACTGACTGAGCCACCCAGATGCTGCTGTTTTTGATAATTTCTTATAGTAACAATATAAAACGAGTACAGTGAGTCTCAAGCAGAAGGGAGAGGACAGGGAAGGAACAAAAGAAGGATGCAGCAACACCTGCACAGGTATGAGGGCTTGAAAAGCAACACTGGGGAGGAGAATGGGAGACAGAAGTGCTGAAGAGGCTTAAAAAATAAGTTGGAAATTAGTGAGAAATTAATCCATCAAAGCCAGACAATAAATAGTCTCAATTGTGAGTCCAAGAAATTTGGAGAAAAGGGGTATCTATGCCATTGCTATACGCAGGAGAAAGAAATGTTAAAAAAAAGACAACATGCCCAACATTGAGTCACTTAGGTTAAGTGACCACCAAATAGAGGCTTAGTTATAGACTTGCTGTTCCAGGAATGGAACCTTAAACCAGTCAATCAGGAAACCCCTGATCAGCACTAGTGAAGTGATCTGCCTGACGGACTTCTGTCATCCCCTAAAGGAAAGTAATGGCATACAACACCCAGCACTTACCCCATCACAAGCCCTCCTTAATGCCTAGTTACCCATCCCCCTACCCTCCTCCTCTCCAGCAACCCTTGGTTTGTTTCCTAGAGTTAACAGTCTCTTATGGTTTGTCTCCCTCTCTGTTTTTGTCTTATTTTATTTTTCCTTCTCTTCCCCTTTGTTCATCTGTTAATACCATATGATATCACTCATATGTGGAATTTAATTATTAAATGCTTTTTTAAAAAAATTTTTATTATGTTATGTCAGTCACCATACAGTACATCATTAGTTTTTGATGTAATGTTCCATGATATTAAATGCTTTTTAATCTTGGTAACTTCTCCCCGAAGGCCTCTGTTCTGTTGCTTCTCAGGTCCCTTATGACGATGGCAGGAAGGAGTTTGTCCCACTCTTCTCTTGGGGTTGGAATTCCACTTCCTGGATCACATATCTTTCTTTTCATCATCATCCATATTTGCTTTGGGGTGGGGGGCCTCGGTGGCTGAGGAGGTTGAGCGTCCGACTGTTGGTTTCAGCTCAGCTCATGACCTCGGGGGTCATGAGATGGAGCCCACATGGGGCTCTGTACTCAGCAGGGAGTCTGCTTGAGATTCTCTCCCTCTGCCCCCGGCCACTCACTCTCTCTCTATAAAATAAATAAATAAATCTTTTAAATAATAATAAAAAATTAAAGAATGGAATAAGAAGCCATACAACTACCCGAGCAGCGGAAATTGCATCATAGGAAGAGACTAAAGAAGCTAAGAGCTCAGGTTAGGTGTATCTGATGTCCTGGATAACCAGAGCCCTGTGATGGTGAGAGCGCTGGTGTAATCACAGTTCTCATCAGTAAACTGGGTCACAGTCTGAGACGCACCTTCCTACTGGCAAGTTACAGATCCAGGCAGAGTCGTGAATATTCTCTTTAATGGACTGACTAGAAGACGACGTAGACAGCAAACATCTACTGAGCTTATTTTCGACCAGGCAGATTTCTTAGGGCAAGAGAAGAATACTGAGTATTTTTATTTCTAGAATGTGATGTGGAAAATAGCCCAGCTGTTTCCAGCTTTTCACAGGTATGTAAATGAGCCAAATGGTTGTTTCAAAGTCCTTCAGATTTAAAGGAGCAAGCAAAACTATTTATCACTGAAAGCATATTGTCCACTTATTAAGCCAATAACCTCATAAGTCATATTTGTGACAGAGCCAAGATCATTAAATAGCAACAGTGTTTCAAAAAAATATTTCTTTGCCCACATGTTAAAGGTCAGGCACAGTGCTGGCATTCCATTGAAATTTCTTTTTTTTTTTTTGAAAGATTTTATTTATTTATTTGACAGAGATAGACAGCCAGCGAGAGAGGGAACACAAGCAGTGGGAGTGGGAGAGGAAGAAGCAGGCTCATAGCAGAGGAGCCTGACGTGGGGCTCGATCCCATGACGCCGGGATCACGCCCTGAGCCGAAGGCAGAAGCCTAATGACTGCGCTACCCAGGCGCCCCTCCATTGAAATTTCTATGGGTCCACCCTCCCTACGGTATATAAGATTTGAGCAGTATAAATATGCAAGGTACATTTGTGGCACACTTGAAAATTTCAAGTACAATTTATTTTTAATTTACTCCGGTCACATCTGTCATTCGTATGGTAGACTCTGAACAATATGAAAGTCTTCATATAAAATTGTTCTTTAACAAAATTATGACCTCTTTCAAAGTACAACATTTTAGGATATGGTAATTCATTGAAACTTAAAGAGATAATTGGTATGTCAATAAATACAAATATAATCATTTATTAACTCATTTCTTAACTCTTTTGGGTATGGCCTGGGTAATCAGGCCCTATGTTAGAGACTGAAGAGTATAAACATGAATAAGATATGGTCCCTGGCCATGGGTTGTTTGCAGTCTGGTGGCCGAGACAAACTACCCAAACTAGTGGATGTGATTAAAGTACCTTCCGAGTACAGTGGGGACATAAAGCACATATAGACCGGTGCTACTTAGGGTTCAAGAAAAGTCTTAGACAAAAATTTATTCAGACTCTAATTTATACTCATGAGGCTTTGAAGCTAAATACTGAATTTTGTATTTATTCTTGCTGGATCAAAATAATATGAGTAAATAAACTGTGTAATATTATATCATTTTTAGAGCAGTTTATTTTATTCCCTCTTCAAAACAAACATATGAGGTAGATAAATCAAAGATCAGAGTCCCATTTTAGAGATAAGAAAATTAAGACTGAGAGATTCAGTCCACGTACTCAAGAAGTCACCTCTCTGGATGGGTTAAGTAACCTTATTGTGGTGATGTTTTCACAATATGTACATGCAATAAATCATCATATTGCATACCTTGAACTTATAAAATATTATATGTCAATTTCAGCTCTCTCTCAATAAAGCTGGAGGAATGAAAAAAAAATGAAAGAAAAAAGAAAAGATGTCACCTCTAATTTACACTTCTCTCCATAGGGAGAATTATGGGGCAGAGAGGAAAAGGAATTGTTTCCTGACGTGAGATTCTGATTTAAGAAAATGTATTATGGGGTACCTGGGTGGCTCAGTTGGTTAAGCATCCTACTCTTGCTCTCAGCTGAGGTCTTGATCTCAGGGTTGTGAGTTCAAACCCCGCACTGGGCTCCATGCTGGACATGGAGCCCACTTAAAAAAATAAAATATCTACTGGATATTTACCCCAAAGATACAGACATAGTGAAGAGAAGGGCCATATACACCCCAATGTTCATAGCAGCATTGTCCAATAGCTAAATCGTGGAAGGGGCTGAGATGCCCTTCAACAGATGACTGGATTAAGAAGATGTGGTCCATATATACAATGGAATATTACTCAGCCATCAAAAAGAATGATTTCACAACATTTGCAGCAACATGGATGGGACTGGAGGAGATTATGCTAAGTGAAATAGGTCAAGCAGAGAAAGACAATTAGCATATGGTTTCACTCCTTTATGGAACATAAGAAATAGGAAGATCGGTAGGAGAAGAAAAGGAAGAATGAAGGGGGGGTAAACAGAAGGGGGAATGAACCACGAGAGACTATGGACTCTGGGAAACAAACTGAGGGCTTCAGAGGGGAGGGGGTAGGGGATTGGGATAGGCCGGTGATGGGTAGTAAGGAGGTCATGTATTGCATGGTGCACTGGGTGTTATACACAAGTAATGAATCATGGAACATTACATCAAAAACTAGGGATGTACTGTATGGTGACTAACATAACATAATAAAATTATTATTAAAAAATAAAAAAATAATAAAAAAATATATTATTAGTTCATATGTTCATTCATTAATTTATTCACTTATGACTTTCTTCTCTTATTCATTCATCATTATTTAATCATTCATTTTTTCACTTATTCTTTCATTATTGCTCTAGCATCATCAGGCATTATCTCAATGGAGGGTCTATAGTCTGTCTGAAGTGGATGGACAAAGTGGTTGACAAAGTTGCTGCTTATGGAGCTCAGATTCCATGAGGGGAAAGCAGATAGATATAAAAGAGGGAAAGGTCATGGCAGAGACATAAGCATAGAGCTGTCAAGTTCAGTGGCGGTTGGCAGAGTCAAGTGCCTATATATTTCAGGATCCCCCATGTGAAAAGAACATACCAGGAATCCTAAAGTCTAATTTTGACTACTTAAATACTGTAGCTGTTGGATTAGTCAGGGCTTCCAAGAGGAACAGAACCAATAAGATGCGTGAATAAAGAGATTTATTATATTTATTATAAGGAATTGGCTCTCACAGTTATGGAGACCCAGAAGTCCAGACCCAGGAGAACTGATGGTATAGTTCCAGTCCAGATTTAAAGACCTGAGAACCGGGAACATCAACAGCATATGCTTCAGGACAAACCTAAGACCAAGGGCAAGAGAAGACTAATGTCCCTACTTAGAGACAATCAGACGGAGATTTCTTTCTTTCATACTTGGACTTTTATTTTATTCAGGCGTTCAATGGATTGGATGAGGCCCACCTACGCTGGGGCAGGCAACACACTTTACTCAGTTTACCAATTCAATTGCTAATCTCATCCAGAAACACCCTCACAGATACAGACAGAAATAATGTTTAACCAAATATCTAGAAACCTTGTGGCTCAGTTAAGTTTATCTGTAATATTAACTGTCACAGCTGTCAAACTCTAAAATTTGATTTTTTCAAACAGCATGATGGGAATTCTGACTCCTGGCAATGTCAGAAACCAATCACCCGAGCTAAACTTGCATACTGGTACAGATGTGATATCTAGGCCGTAATTAACTCCTCTTTGCCCTTGTCTTTCTCAGAAGTGTGCAGGCCCATAACCAGAAGTCCAAGTATCACGTCACCAAGTATCTTGAAGATAGTTCCCTGCTCTTCCAGAAAATAACCCTACTCTCTAGTGATGGTTGACATTCTTTGGGTTATTCTTGAAAAGGGACCGTTTTTCTCTGTCTAAAGGGCATTGAAATAGTTGATTTATGGATAAGACCCAAGATGGTCCTGACAGGTATTGGCCCAATATACCAGACTAAATGTCTGATCATTGATCCTATATCTTAGAGTGTAGCACTAACATTCTCTGTCTGACTGGTTAGAACTTCAACACCGAATTTTCCACAGTGTCTAGCTCTACCAGAGACTCAGGACTTAACCCTAACAAGTGCCTTGAGGAGCCTGCGACGTATCTCCTTTGTCTTAATGGAGTAGATGATAGGATTGAGCATGGGAGGCACAAAAAGGTAGAGAATAGACATGAGGATATGGACAGCATGGGGCAGGCCAGCACCAAAGCGATGCACAATGGACACGCTCACCATGGGCACATAGAAGACGAGCACAGCCAGGATGTGGGACACGCACATGTTCAGTGTCTTGATGCGCTCCTCTTGGGAGGTAATGGCAAGCACTGATCGCAAGATTAGTACATAGGAGATGAGTATGAGTGCAGAGTCCAGGCCAAAGGTGAATAGCACAATGGACAGCCCATAGTGGCTATTGAGGGAGACGTCAGTACACGCCAGCTTAATCATATCCACGTGAAGGCAGTAGGCATGGGAGAGAACGTTCTGGGGGTGGCAGAAGGGCAGCCTGTGCAGCAGCAGCCGAAGACTAGGATGAGGGCAAAGCTTCGGAGGACAGTACACAGGCCCACTGCCACAATGCGGGCATTAGTGAGCACTGTAGCATAGCGCAGGGGGTTGCAGATGGCCACGTAGCGATCGAAGCTCATAGCCAGAAGGATGCCAGACTCTGTCCAAGAGAAGAGGTGGATGAAAAACATTTGGGCCAAGCAGGCATTAAAGGAAATCACCCGGGTGCGAAAGCAGAGAGCAGCCAGCACAGTCGGCAGTGTGAAAAAGGACACTCCCAAGTCATTGACTGAAAGGAGAGACAAGAAGTAGTACGTGGGCTGGTGCAAGCTAGTCTCCTCCTTAACAATGAAGAGGATCAGGGCATTTCCCACAATGGAGACAGCGTAGAGCAGAAGGAGAGGGAAGGATAGCCAGGACTCCATGGCCCCCATTCCTGGGAAGCCCGTCAGGATAAAGGTGGGAGCATCAGAGGCATTGACTGTGAAGTAACCCATGAGAAGCTGGGGACATTTGTTACCAGCCAATCCAACTTTTTGGAGAAATTATAACTTGTGTCTAAGACTACTGTTGTTCCTAGGAAGGAAAAGCAACATAAAGGTTTATTAAATGTGATTACACATAGATTTTGTTCCTAAAATACACTGTGAGGATGCGGCGGAAGTCATGAAATGCTAACCATTGAAAGAAAGACTTCTTTCTTAGACATCTTTCAGAAAAAGAGTAGATTAACAGTTCTTCAGGGTAGTTGACCAGCTCACTAAGTTTCATCAGTAGCCCTCTGGATGCCTCCCAAGTAATCCTTATCACAGCTCTCGTCCAGATGCCTAAGCTTGCATACCCATGATCTTAGCTACTCCCCACGATATGTTCACACTTACATCCATCCTGACATATGAGGAACCAAGTATCCAAGAAAGGGAAGAGAAGTGGTCCAGGTTTTCTTGGAAGGCAGTTACATGGCTTGAACCAGATTTCACTAATCCAATCTCCACCATGAGGTGCTTACATGGTCTACAACCCACATTTCACACTGGACGCATCCATGCAGAAGCCCTGGAAAATTGGAATATCTCAAGAGGCATCAGAGAATTACTAATTAAGAGCATGGCACCAAAACATCCTGGGTTTGAGTTCCAGTGACATTAGGTAAATTTCTTAAACTCTCTTGCCCTGTTTCTTTACTTTTAAGACAGGGATAAAAGAGAGTTGCCCTATGGGTATGGATACAGGCATATGTAAGATCGAAAGAGAGAAACAGAGAGAGGGCGAGAGAGAGAACTTGGACTTAAAACAGGCCCTGCCCACAGTAAGCATTATAGAAGCCTTGCTATTATTGTTATTATTTAAAAGTTATTATTTTAAGAGCATGTTTAGATGGAAAATAAATAGTACATTGTGCTTTCCAAAAGCACAAAAGTCATTGAATGTATTTATATTAAACTTCAATATATGTATTTTAAAACACTTGTTATCACATAATAGCTTATGGTGTAGACAAGCAGAAGTCAATTGCAAAAGCTTAAGAATTATTAAGAGAGAAAAACTATAATGCTAAAAACATTCTTTCCGTTACCTTATTTTTTCCTATGAGTTGTTCAAGAATAGCATTCTTTCTTTTCTGTAACAGACAAGTGTTTTTCAGCGCAGAGTCTGTCAAGTTCAACTGGAGTAGAAAATGAGAAACACTGCCTTATACCAGCCCAAACGAGGTTGTGAGGAGGGGTGATAAAGGAGTAATCTATGCATTTGCCATCTTCCTTGTACTGTGGAATTTCAGAAACAACATTTTGGGGAGGGAGCTATATTTAGGTATATTTCATAATGTCCAAAACTCCTTGGAACCTAGTTCTGGAATACAGGTATTAGAGGCCCTCTACGTCTCATGGCTAGTTCCTAACACTTGGATGAAATTACTCACCACTGAGTAATTTATTATTTTATGTATTTTGGGGGGGAAACTTGCATTCTCTCTGCCATAAAGCCGGCATTATATCAATGAACAATCGGATTAGAAATCAGAGAGAAATTCCCTGCTAGAGGGATAAGGGTCTGGGACAAAGTTTCAGAGAACTACTGCCGAAGGGTGGGGCTGCTGAGCCACATCCCTGGACTGGAAGAAGCAGGAGGATGAACCAGAGAAGCCTTGGGAAACCTGCATGGTGTCATGAGTTCTCACTAGGACCACACAAAGAAACTAACTGAGGGTTTTAGAGGCGATGGTCTTAAGGAGATCCCATGGGTCACTCCCTTCTTGAGCACCCACCCCTGGATTTCGTTCCATCCCAGCACACGTTCCACTCTCGGAAGTCTAGAATTGTCTTGAGTAAAAGCCTGCTGCTGCAAAAGGTCAGTGTCAGCACCTCTTTCTGGTCCTAATTAGAGATGTTAGAGTTCAGCGGAATGTTCTTCTCTGTTCCTTGTTTACCCAGTGTTTATGCAAAGCCGAAAGTGGGCCAGAAGATGAAGAGAGACATGCTAAAGAGACAGAGAAGAACCGAAGGGCAGGGAAGAGACAAAGAGAAGGGGATAAAGAATATAGAGGAAATACTATGGAAATGGGAGAGTCAAGTGAGGGAAGGGGAATGCCAGACCAGAGAAGGAATCTTAGGAAGACAGTAACCAGACCATGAAACACGGAGAGGAAGAAAAAAGAGAAATAAGGCCAAGAACACCTCTTGAGAATACTGAGAACGTCACAGGGAGATGCCCCAAGTGTTCCACGAGGACGGGGTGTGTTTTCCCCAAGCTAGGCCAAGGCTGTCGAAGACCTTACGCACACCACATTTCATAGGAGCTGCCTGTCAGGCTCTGAGCAGTGGAGGGCCTTGCTATGGTAAACCCTTAATATCCCCCAGTCAAACCCTGCTGGGATTACGTTCCTCACAGCAGAATCCCAGTGGACTCTGCTTGCTGTCTATTCCCACGGGTGAGTCAGATCTGTTTGCCAAGGCCGAAGTAATGCCTCCTCTCCTCCTAGCTGAGCGGGGCTTACCTGCCCCCACACCATGTCTTCGTGGCTTCTGAGATTCTCTCAAATATGAGTTTTAAGACAGCTCTGGCAGAAGATGAGGTGTGAGCACCAGGGGGGCCAGTGCTAGTAAATGGGAAGCTAAGAATATAGCTCATTCTTCCTGATCTTCAGCTCCAGGGTTTCCTTTCCCCACACCAAGTCCCCACTCCAGGGCTGTCTTCTTAACGGGACTTTGGGAAGCCAGAATGTAGGGCTGGCTTGGGTGTTAGGTGATAGAAATGCAACAATCATCAATGATACTGGGTGTTTACAGTGTTTCCTAAGCTCCATCAAGAACTTTCTGAGTTTTATCTCTTTCTGTTCTAACAACCACACTTAGAAAGAAACGTTCACTTTTTTTTTTTTAAGATTTTATTTATTTTCTTGGCAGAGAGAGAGAGAGCACAAGCAGGGGGAGTAGCAGGCAGAGGGAGAAGCAGGCTCCCCGCTGAGCAGGCAGCCTGACTCCCGGCTCAATCCCAGAACTCTGGGCTAATGACCTGAGTCAAAGGCAGACGCTTAACCAACTGAACCAGAAATGTTCACTTCCCATTTTACGGATAAGAAAAATTAGGGCCCGCGGGCTTAAATTAGCTCCAAAGTTATAATACCACTGAGTGGCAGGGCTGTGTCCAAACATAGACTGTTCATTTATTCACTTAACATTTTCAGAAAACCTAATAAAAATTTTTATCCAGCAGTGACCCTGGAACATACATCATACACCTATTAATCACTACAATCTTTATCTTTTTCCCTGCTTATCCTTTCTTTCATATTTGATTATCTTTCTTGTCTTTGCCTTTCCCTATGCAACCTCCCTCAAAAACAGAGAACACAGAAGGGGAAAAAAAGGATAAAATAAATGACAACTATTCTCTCTCATCCTATGCCTATAAATGTCTGGCTTTCCCATAAGGCCACTAGCGACTATCTGGGACAACCCTGACCCCCTTCTCAGTACCCTAACCAAACCTAGGGCTTGCATCTGCTTTATGTATGGTGTCACATCTGTAGTGTCGCATAAACAGCTGGCAGTTGAACTTATAAGTTTCAAAGATTACAAGACCCTATGATTTCCTTTCTAAAATTCTAAAATTTTGCTATTACCATATAATTCACACCCTGTAAAATTCAGTTTTTAAGGGTACAAGTCAGTGAGCTTTGGTGTATTTGCAAAGTTGTGCAATCATCACCGTTATCTAGGTGCAGAACGTTTTCATGACTCTGAAAAAAAGCTTCATCACTTATCCTAGCGCCCTGGCAACAACTCATTTACTTTCTATTGCTTTGGACTTGACTATTTCTGAATGTCTCATCTAAGTGTAATAAAATGTGCTGCTGACTGTGTCTGGCTTCTTTCATTTATCATGTTTTCAAGGTTCATTATGTATCAGTGCTCCATTTCTGATATAATTTTCCATTGTCTACATAGACCACATTTTGTCTATTGGTCACTTGATGGGTATTTGAATTGTTCTCATTTTGGAGCTACAAATAATGCTTCTTTTAATATTAATGTGTAAGCTTTTGTATGGAAATATGTCCTCAGTTCTTTAGAGTATATACCCAGGAGTAAAACTGCTGAGTCATTCGGTAACTCAAGGTTCAACTGTTGGAAGAAAAGCCAAATGGTTTTCCAAAGTGGCTTCATGAATTTATATTTCACCAGCAATGCTTGAGAATTCTGAACACTCCCCATCTTTGCTAATATTTGTTATTTCCTGTTTTGTTTTCCTAATATGTGTGCAATGGTATCTCATAGTGATCTTGATTTGCATTTGCCAAATGACTGATGAAACTGAACATCTTTTCATGTGCTTGTTGGCTCTTTGTATGTCTGTTTTTGCCAAGATGTCTATTCAAATCATTTGCCCTTTTTAAAATTGGTTCATTTGACTTTTTGTTGTTGAGTTGTAGGAGATCTTTATATATTTTGGATATGAAACTATTGTCAGATATATGATGTGCAAATTATTTGTTTTCCATTTTGTGGGTTGTCTTTCCACTTTCATGACACTATCCTTAGAAGCACAAAAGATTTGTTTTTTTTTTTATTTTATTAAAAAAAAATTTTTTTTATTATATTATGTTAGTCACCAGACAGTACCTCCCTGGTTTCTGATGTAAAGTTCGATGATTCATTAGCTGTGTATAACACCCAGTGCACCATGCAATACATGCCCTCCTTACTACCCATCATCAGTCTATCCCATTCCCCCACCCCCTTCCCCTCTGAAGCCCTCAGTTTGTTTCTCATTTGTTTTTTATTAAGTCCAATTTATCCATTTTTTCTTTGGTTGCTTGCGCTTTTGGTGTTGTACCAAAACAACCATTGTCTAATACACCTAAACTTTCTTCTAAAGGTGTAATAGTTTTACACCTTACATTTAGATTTTTTTATCTATTTTGAGTTAATTTTTTAAATTTTGAGTTAATTTTTATATATAAATTGAGACAGATCCCTCTCCAGTCTTTTTCATGTGGATATCCAATTATCCCAGCAACATTTGTTGAAAAGATTATTATTTACCCATTAAACAGTCTTCATACCACTGTTGAAAATCCATTGACCATAAATGTATGGGTTTACTTGTGAGCTGTTCATTCTTTTCTGTTAGCCTATATGTTTACCCCTTACATGAGTACCACACTTTCTCGATTAATCTAGATTTGTAATAGAGAGAGCAGACAGCATGGGAATCTGAGACACTGTTTCCGGTCAGTAACAGGACTTTGGAGAGTGCTCAGGAACGGACAGGAAGAACCAAAAGGGGTTTTCTGCTTTCACGAGGAAAGACAGGCAAAGGTCCACTATTTTCTTCCCCTACGTTCTTATTTTTATTTTTTTTTTTAAAGATTTTATTTAGTTATTCGACAGAGATAGAGACAGCCAGCGAGAGAGGGAACACAAGCAGGGGGAGTGGGAGAGGAAGAAGCAGGCTCATAGTAGAGGAGCCTGATGTGGGGCTCGATCCTGTAACGTCGGGATCACGCCCTGAGCCGAAGGCAGACGCCTAACCGCTGTGCCACCCAGGCGCCCCCCCCTTCGTTCTTATTAAGGGCACTGACAGTATCAGCCACGGCCTGAACGTTTCTATGCATCATTAACTATTTTGTCTCAACTGTGTTGTCTGATTAGTTGTCACATCTTGTAAAATTTCTTCAAATTGTTTTGCCATTTCATTGATACCATATCTGCCCAAGAGGAGACCTTCAACACCTGAATTCCCAGAACAGACTTCTGTTGGCCCCTGCACCAAATCTGCCAGCACTCAGCCATTCCGTCCCTCCACTGGCAGAGTGATTTTTAAAAACCCAAATCTCCCTGCTTAAGCTCTTCAAAACAGATCTCTCTTAGTTTAAAAGCTAAACAGTGGGGGCGCCTGGGTGGCACAGCGGTTAAGCGTCTGCCTTCGGCTCAGGGCGTGATCCTGGCGTTATGGGATTGAGCCCCACGTCAGGCTCTTCTGCTATGAGCCTGCTTCTTCCTCTCCCACTCCCCCTGCTTGTGCTCCCTCTCTCGCTGGCTGTCTCTATCTCTGTCAAATAAATAAAATCTTAAAAAAAAAAATAAAATAAAAGCTAAACAGTGACAGAGGCATGTATAATTCTTTAGGTATTGATTGGTCTTAACTCATCTCTCTACTTCTGACCTATTGGCTTTTTAGCTGAAACATCCAAACCCTTCTATTCCTCGTCTTACAAGGAGAGGTGCACTTTCTACAGCTTAGGGAAAGTGGATACATTGTGACCTACTAATGGACATGCTTATGGGCCACCGCCTCTTCTCACTGTCTCTTCTTTCTTGTTTCTCGTTAACTCCGTAACAGACTATATTTTAGTGATGTCACACCATAAAACTATGCTTCCAAGGTCACCACTGACCTCCACATTACTAAATACAATGGACTCTCAGTGCAGAGACTGATTCAGTTGACTTCACTTTTCTCTTGATTTTTTTATCCTTTCTTAGAGCAGTAATGTCACTCTTTCCAGGTCCTCCACATATCTCGGTGCCTCTCTTCATTTTCCTTTACAAATGGCTTTCCCTCCATTCTCTCCTAAATATTAACATTATCCATGGTTCTTTTCTAAGCTAGCTTCGGTTTTGACTCTATGTCTTTTCTCTGAACCTTGGAAGAAAAATCAGATTTTCACTATCTTTGAAACACACTAACTCATTTGTATATCCTGCTCTAATTTATTTCTTGTTTTCCAACTGATTACTTTGCACCTTTAATTTGCTGTTTCATAAGAACTTTAAAATCAAAATGTCCAAAATATGAATATAAACTTTTTTCTTCTTACGTATTGTTTTTTCTAAGATTTTATTTATTTATTTGACAGAGACAGAGACAGCCAGTGAGAGAAGGAACACAAGCAGGGGGAGTGGGAGAGGAAGAAGCAGGCTCATAGCAGAGGAGCCTGATGTGGGGCTCGATCCCAGATCACTGGGATCACGCCCTGAGCCGAAGGCAGACGCCCCTAAACTTTTTTCTTCTTAGATTCCTCTTCTTAATGAGTGGCATGACTTTGGAAGCCAAGGCTAAAAGCCAACTATCACTCCACACATCCTTTCTCTCATGGCTTCTTCATACCTATTTAAGTAGTCACCAAATTCTAAATAGTTTAGCTGCTTAGCATAAGTGGTGCAGGAAGTTCTAAGAGATCAGTGGGTGTTTGAAATGGCAGTTAAGGGGAATGATAGAGAAAATTAACTGTATCAAATAGAATATTTGCTTGGTAAAGCTGAAATATGAGGCTGCAAATTCATAGTATGTTAATTTATGGATATTGGTGGTTTTTTTCTTAAGTGTTAAGCAGTCCTAGGGGTACCACCAGAGAAGCTAGCTGATAAGATTGGTCCAGGATAGATAACCAGGAGCCAGTTGGATGGAACGAAGCCTAAATTGCCAGAAAAACTGTCTCTGATAGGAAGAGATGGATTTTTATGATACTGATTTTAACTTTCTTAGGATTATGATTATAAATTAAGCTATAAAAATTCAGTCATCTGAAAAAAAAATTAAAATTCAATTTCATGCTTTCTTGTGTTCTTCTCTGGGTCCTAAGCAACAAGTAGAGGGCTAATTTCAATAACTGGCTCAGAGCAAGCCACTTTATTAATTACATCACCACATACCAGCTAGGGTTTGCTTTCCCTGCCTTATACATATTTATTCTAAGAATAATAGGTGGCTTTAAATGATAGTATTTTGGCAGTTTCTGAAAGTTCTACAATTAAATATATTGTTAGGCTCTGCCAATAGGAGCCATTAGATGCAGACTGGAAGCTCAAAGAAGAGATTTACTTTTCCTGTTAGCTTTCTGCTTCTGTCATTGTCACCCAAGCAACTGTTTTATCCTTGGCAATAGCAGTTGATTCATATAAAAGGAGCTGGTTCCAGTTTGTAAAACACCTACCTCCAAACAGCCTTGTCATACAACTTACACGTACCAGCGCCAGCTCCTGGTGGCCCGTTCTTAAAGGTCTGGGCCCCAGCTCTGTGGGCACTCTCCTTCAAGCTTCTACCAGCAGAATCTCTTCTCTCACAGCAGAAATTGATTCCAGCACTCACTGAGTCTCTATTAAGTCAGTGTACCAAGCAACTCAAACTCCTTCCACTTGTAACTACTGATTTAAAAACAAGATTTCCCAGAACTTAGTTTTATAAAAATTATATGGAGATAACTAAGGATGAACCTTGTCTCATACCATCAATATTGATTTTTGAATATATAAATTCATTGAAGGAATAATAAGAAAACCCCCATCAATCTTATTAAAAACTTTGTATTAAAAATAGGTTTATGTGTAATAATTTATGAAATTAAAGTTTCTTTTTATTGCTTGTATTAATGTGTACTTAAAATAATTGTAATTGTAGAACATTTTAACACTCAGAGCCTATTGATCGAAGAAAATAAAATAATAATTCCAATTTGCATATAAATTTTTACTGCAAGCAAGGAAGGAGGAGGGATCATCACAAGATTTTTAAGCACAAAAATTAATATGTAGGAAAATGGGCCAACTTCAAAGAGACAAAATAGTAATGTTAAATTTATGACAGTTACAGGGGAGCCTGGGTGGCTCAGTAAGTTAAGCGTTTGACTCTTGATTTCAGCTCAGGTCATGATCTCAGGGTCGTGAGACTGAGCCCCATGTTGGGTTCCATGCTTAGTGTGCAGTCTGCTTTGAATTCTCTCTCCTTCTCCCTCTGTCCCATCCCCCACCCCCCACTCATGCTCTCTCTCTCTCTAAATATATATATATATATATATATATATATANTATATATATATATATAACAGTTATGGAAACCCTGTTCATGTATTTTTAAATAGATAATAAATGAGGGGAAGAAAATTTCAAGGCTGTACACATTCCATAGAATACACTTAAAAGACTGATGCGGTATTTTTATCTTAAAAACATCAATATTCACACTATACTGTATATTGTATCTTTTTCTAATATTTAAATAGTAAATGATAATTTTTTGATGTCAACTTAACATTTTTGAGGGAGTATATACTGTTGCAAAATTCTTTTGGGAAGTACCTAGGCAAAAATTTTGAAGATCCCTGGTTTGTATTTACATGAGAGGAGGGCTGCCTGGATGGCTCGGTAGGTTGAGTGTCTGACTCTTGGTTTCAGTTCAGGACGTGATCTCCTTGCTTTGCAAGGAGTCTGCTTGAGATTCTCTCTCCCTCTCCCTCTGCCCCTCCCCCACTCTCTTGTGCATGCTCTCTCTCTCTCTCTCTCTCAAATAAATTAATTAAAAAAAAAAACATGAGAGGAGACAAGCATGGACAAGGGAAAAGAGTGCAGCACTCTGAAGGTTTTGAGGGAAGGAACCTTTTCTGCAAAGGCTTGATAGATGGGTAATGTCAAAGGATCTGAGTGCATCTGGCTAGAGAACCGAGGGCTTCACTCCTAGGGCGAGGTCTGTGGGTGTAAAACCGGTACAGTGGCATAATGCCTGTGCTCGGACGGGTCCTGTATTTGATTTAGTATTCTACTGCCGTGTTCTTAAAATTCTTAGTAACTTATTTTTGAACTTATGAAGGGTAACAACAGAGCCTAGGCCTCCCCACTGTCATTTCTAACCACCCGATTTACATACAGCATTCATGATACCGGGTGTTCACAGAACACCATGGGCCACTATACGTGGAAATTCAGAGATACCACAGTTAAGGGGGAAAGCAGAAAAAGAAGAAAAGGAAAGAAAAGGGGAAGTAAGAGAAGAGAAACATAAAACTTAATAGATTTTATTTCCACTTTCCTTGAAAATTCCCTAGGGAAAATATTCTTTCTTCATTTCTTGCTCTTTTTTCAACCCCTCCCAATTGTCTCCCTAAGAATGAGCACCATGGATCAAATCTCTAGAGCAAACAGCCTTGGGTTTTCATAATTGAGCATCAGAGAGAGTCAATAAATAACCTCACTTATCAAATTCTTTGACCAGAGGAGGCTAGAACTCAGAATTAAGCTGAAGATAGTCAGTGAGCTCACAAAAGTGAGGGCAGATCAGACTTTTGAACCCAGATTCCACACTCGGCCCCGATCATCCTTCAAATCACTCCATCCATCCTTCAAAAGAACACAGCTTTCAGATCCCTGAAGAAACCACTGCGTTCAGACACGCATCCCCTGCACAAGCTGTCGCTCTACCACGTTCTCTCCACGCGGCCGCATGCTCACAGGTGACACCCGTCACAGACCTCCAGCCTCAGCATGCTCAACTTGTGAACACACGTCGCTTGACACAGGTATGTTTTTGAAATCAGATTACAGGGGGAAAAAATGTGCCAAGAAAGAACTCAGAGTTCAGTTATTAAAGTCTAGGTCTCCAAGGCTTCATAGTGACACAGAGCCAAGGCTGAGTGGGATGAATTTGGAAGGATGCCCACATTCCACTCAGAGTGTGGCTCCAGCACGCATCTTTGTCACATTGTTCCCCTGGAAAACAACTTTGTCTGGACCTAGGCCTTCTGGTACCCACATAGAACGGCAGAGTAGCTCACAAAGTAGTAACTTCCTTACAGGAGTCTTTGGAAATCTTCCTTTGCCAGAAAGAATAGGCTGGGAAGGGAGAACAGGGGTTCTCTCCCTGGTAGTGACTCCAACCCTCCATTCCACCACTCATACTCTTTTCCTCCAGAGGCCGGGGCATCACTCGAAGTCCCCAGGCAACTAGGAGGGGCTTTCACTAGTATCTGTCTCTTCGAAGTCCAGATAATGAGTAAAGTGATTGCAGCATTAGATACTGATATTAGAGTATCTGCAAGGAAAATTAGGAATTCCAAGTATCGGTCATATAAGTGAGGCTAAGTGAGATGAAAACACCAAACTTGAGATGCAATTTCAGTCTGAGAGTAACTTGGTTTGTGATCTGGATCGCATTTGTTTATTTCTCTGAAATTGGGCTTCCCCTTGGTGAAACAGACAGAATAATTATAATACTCAATATGACTCCAAAAAGTGGCTATAGGAAAAAGAGCTTACATAAATGGGGAGGACATTATTTTTTGTGTCCAAACATTTAAATCCCATATACTTAACTCTTTCCTACCCACAAAATATAATGTGAGATAAGGAAGCTGGGTGTTGTCATTTCCAACTTATAGATGAGAAACTTGAGTCTCAAAAATATTGTGGAACTTATCCAATGTTAAATAGGTAGAAAGGCTGGCCCTTTATTTCCATGCAGAATGTCAGCTTCCAACCTCAGTGGTGACAGCCTCCCAGCCACTCTGTTCCTGACGGGGATCCCAGGGCTGGAGTGGGCCCACGTCTGGATTGCCATCCCCTTCTGTGCTGTGTATCTGGTAGCTCTGGCTGGGAATGCTGCCCTCATCCTGGTCATTGTGACAGACAGGGCTCTTCACGCTCCCATGTACCTTTTCCTGTGCCTTCTCTCACTCACTGACCTGGCTCTCAGCTCCACCACTGTGCCCAAAATGCTGGCCATTTTGTGGTCCCATGCTGGTGAGATTTCCTTTGCTGGATGCCTGGCACAGATGTTTTGTGTCCATTCTATCTATGCCCTGGAGTCCTCGGTTCTTCTTGCCATGGCCTTTGATCGCTATGTGGCTATCTGCAACCCACTGAGATATACAGCCATTCTCAACCATACTGTCATAGGCAGAATTGGCCTTGCTGGCATACTCCGGAGTATAGCTGTTGTCTCCCCATTCATCTTCTTGCTGCGGCGACTGCCTTACTGTGGTCACCATGTCATGACACACACATACTGTGAACACATGGGCATCGCACGCCTGGCCTGTGCCAACATCACGGTCAATATTGTCTATGGGCTGACTGTGGCTCTGCTGGCCGTGGGTCTGGATTGCATCCTCATTGCCATTTCCTATGGCTTTATCCTCCGTGCGGTCTTCCGCCTGCCGTCTCAAGATGCCAGGCACAAGGCTCTGAGTACCTGTGGCTCCCACCTTGGGGTCATCCTGGTCTTTTACATTCCTGCCTTCTTCTCCTTCCTCACCCACCGCTTTGGGCAGCACCGAGTCCCCAAGAATGTGCACATCTTTCTGGCAAACCTCTATGTGCTGGTGCCTCCTGTGCTCAATCCAGTCATCTATGGGGCCAGGACCAAGGAGATTCGGAGTCGACTTCTGAGGCTGCTTCACTTGAGGAAAGGGCTCAGTATGAGTTCCAAGCAGCACTTGGAAATGATAAAGACTGCTAAATGGGCAGGCTACTTGTCTAGAAGCTTGTACATGGATGGGAGCCTACCATGTGAGACCCAGGAGGAAACACTGGAAGAGAATGATCAGATAAATTAGATGTGTTGATTATGATGGTGAATGTGGGCAATTCTAAATTGCCCCGAACAAGATCATATTTTTTCCTGTCATCTCAGAAGGGACTAAAATTTGCCAAGAAGAAAGGCAATCCTGTCTGGAATTCACACTGCACCTCATAGTTGCAATATTTTACCGGGAAGTGAGTTGAGAAACAAAAAGAACATTCAGTGTGCATTTGAATCTGAAATCTAAAATTTGGGCAGTGGCTAAGAGCACGAAAAAAGGAATCAAAGTGTTTGTGTTTGAATGGTGGCTCCTCCATTTACTAGTTTTGTGCTTTAAGCATGTTGCTAAATCCTTTTCTCCTTATTCTGGTCGACTGTAAATGGGATAATGATAATATTTAACTCTTGAGGTTGTGGTGAGGATTGACAAATTACTGAATGTATGTAGAAATCTTACAATACTGTCTGAAACATAAAATGCTAAATAAATACGTAAATATAGGATGTAAAAGTTATGTAAGTTCTCAAAACATTACTATTTCAGTTTTATAACTTGTCTAAGTCTTGCATTATCTGAGCTCACACAATTGTTATAACTGGTGTCTAAAAGTTAGACAGTGTTGGGAATATGATTAGCGTGCAATAAAACCATATTTTCTCCCTTTACTCTCCACTCCTCTAATAGTCAGGTTCGTTTCCATTTAGCCATAATTTCATCCCTTATTAAGTTATTATAGAAGCCTGATTAGAGTTCCAGTACCTTTATGGATAGTCCTTTGCTGACTTCCGTTAACTGTGTCTTTTTAAGTTTATCATACTTGGAATTTGTTGAACTTTTTGTATGTAAAAATTAATGTTTTTCAGCAAAAATCATATATATATTCTTTTCTTATTACCGTCACCCAAGCATCTGTTTTTGTCTTTGGCAATAGCAGTTGATTCTAATAGAAACAGTAGGTTCCAGGGGTGCCTGGGTGGTTCAGTTGGTTAAGTGTCTGCCTTTGGCTCAGGTCATGATCAGGGATCCTGGGATCAAGCCCGACATCAGCTCCCTGTCCAACGGAGAATCTACCACTCCTTCTCTCTCTGCCCCTCCTCTCTGCTTGCACTCTCTCTCCCTCAAATAAATAAATAAAATCTTTAAAAAATAAAGAGAGAGAAAGAAACAGTAGGCCCAAGTGCACTGTTTTATTGTGCTGTACTCTGAACCCACACTGTCACGTCCCTCAGAAATACCGGCACCACCTGGCTGGAATCGCCCCTCATAGGTCTCGGTCACAGACATAAGCGCACTCTCCTTTGCCAGAACGTCTTCCTTTAGGATCAACGTTGATTACAGCAGTTACTCTCAATTATGGTTTGTTTGCCACAATGCAGAAACAAAACTCTCTCCATTCCCAACTAAGTTGCTTTACAGAAACAAGGGTCCTTAGAGCTTACTTTTATGAAAATAAAATTAAGAATAAATAAATAAATATGAACCCACTACGTTGACTCAATATTGACTTGTGAATATATGAGGTAATTTGGAAAAAAGTATCATCCATCAACCTCATTAAGGAATAATATTTTCAAGGCAAATTAGGCTTATGTCTATAATTTATAAAATTTAAAAGTTTTCATATTGCTTTGATTAGTGTATGATTATAATAATTGTTATAATGAAACATTTCAACATTTGGAAACTAGTCTTAAAGGAAGTAAAATAATTCCTTGTATTATTACAAGTATATAAGAGTTATCATACTGAGATATTCAAGCAAAAAATACTCATGTGGGATAGTGGACCAACTTCAAAGAGACAAGGCAATAATTTAAAATTTCTGACAGGTAAGAAACTGTTGTTCATATACTTTAAATGAGTAGTGCTGAGATGGAAATTTCTAGGGCATAGACTTTCCATGGGGTAAATTAAAAATTATGATATAGGACTTCTATTTTTAAATGCCAATATTCACAATATACTAGGAATTAAAGCTGTTTCTACTCATTAAACTTTTAATGAAAATTCTTAGACTCAAGTCAAAGTTATGAAAGGGGAATATAATATTTTGAAAATTCTTTTAGGAAATTGCCATATAAAATTATTCTTTTTAAGATTTATTTATTTATTATTTTAGAGAGAGAGAGAGAACGTGGGGGTGGGGTGGGGCAGAGGGTGAGGGAGAGAGGATCCCAAAGATACTCCAAGCCCATTGCTCTCAGTGCAGAGCCAACCAAGGGGCTCAATCTCAAAATCCTGAGATCATGACGCGAGCCAAAATCAAGAATAGGGTGCTTAACTGATGGAGCCAGCTGGGCGCCACCACAGTATAAATTTCTGAAGACCATTAAATTGAAATAATTCGAGAGGAGAGAGGTATGTTACCAGGGAAGAGAGTAGAGTACTCTGAAGTCGTGGAAGAAAAATCTAATCCTGGAATGAGTTTTGACAGAGGGACTCATTCCTGCAGGGACCTGATGGATGCCTGAAGTTCAGGTGTCTGAGGGGATCTATCTAGAGTATGGATGTCATTTCTTACCAGGTCTGGCTTCATGGCAAATGAACAGGGCACTTGCATATCTCCCATGTTCAGAAGGGCCTTGTGTTTTCCTTAACACTCTACAGACATCATCATGAAATTCTTGATAATTTTATCTTTAGACTCATGTTTTATACATGAAGCCTATAGTACAATGATGTATGCATGTGCCCACCACCTTATTTGCTGCCCAGGAGCACAGAATTCTTATGGATCCTCAGTGAGATGGAATTCAATGAGACACACAGAAATAAAGAGAAGAGAAGAGAGGGAGGAAATAAGGAAAAGAGAAAGAGTTGAGAAGGGAAGAAAAAACCTAAAACAAAATATACCAGCTGTTTCATTTACTCTTTCCTAGAAAAGTCATCAAGGAAGATTTTCCTAATTCTTCCCCCTGTTATCAACACTCCCTCTCATTCTCTCTCTCAAAATGTGCGTCACAGACCAAATCCCTGGAGGAGACCAATTTGGTTTACACTCCTGAGCATCACAGACAGAGGCAATAAATAAGCTTGCTGATCAAGGCCATTCCTGAGGAGGCCGGGACACAGAGCTGAGCTGAAGACAATCACTGAGCCCAGAAAACAGGGAACAGACAAAAGAACAGAGACATTTCAACCCACATTGCACATTCAGACCCCTCCACCACACCCACCTGAGCCTGCCCTGAAACACAGCTTTCACCTCCTTAAATAACACTGTGCATTCAGATACCCACCTCCTGCACAAGCTGTCCCTCGAGCGCCCTCCCACACAGCCTCACACTCAGCACACCCTCTCACAGAGCTCCAACCTCAGCGGGCTCCCCCTGCAAGTGTGTGTCTACCATACAGGTACGTTCTTCAAATCAGGTTGCCCGACAACTGTGTTCAATGATACAACACAGACTTACATTATTGAGGTCTAGGTTAGGGAGGGGGAGCTCAAAGACAAGACCCTGGGGCAATTTGGGGAGGATGCCGCCATTAAGAACCAGAGTGGCACTCCCTCAATACCCATACCTCATTGTTTCCTAGGTGGAAAAAATCCAACTCTGCTCTAAGCATAGGTTTTCTGCCCTCACATCCCAGATGGTCACAGAGTACTACTGCCTTATAATTTCACTTGAAAACTTCCTTAAGGGGCAAGAATAGGCTGGGAAGAGAAGGGAAGGGAAGTTGGTAGTGATTCCAGTTCTCTGCCCTCCACCACCCAAGCCTCTCTGCCTTATAGTCAAGGCATATGTCAAGGCCAAGCCCAAGACCAGTTGGTGTCATCAGCAAAGGTCTTAATACAAATAGGAGGGGCTCCCTAATACTTTTAAGTTTGGAATTCAGATAACAAAGTGTTTGCAGCCTTATGAATTGATATTAGACAAAATGCCTTGTTTGAAAGAGACTAGAATCAGATATGGGTCATATGCATGGACATTTGGGTCAAGTAAAACTTGAAACATGAATCAGGACCCCTAATTTCTGCTCTACAATGAACGTGCTTTGTGAACTGGATGACATCAGTTTACTTCTCTGGACATTGTCATTGATTAACGGTGCAAATCATTATCACACTCTATTTTCTCCAGAAGGGTGTTAGGAGATAAAGAGCTTGCAAAAAAAAAAAAAGGGTACAATTATTTAGGGTGTTGAAATTTTTATCTCATATGTATTATTTTTTGCAGAACCATAAACTTTGTGAAGGTAATAAACATATGATGCCATTTCAAATGTAGAGATGGGGGGAGGGGAAGAAGGCCCCAAGACGTTGCGGGATTATTCCAGTACCACATAAGGCACAGATGGAAAGGAGAGAATGACTACAGAGTGATTGGCTTTTCTGAACTAGGACAGGCCAAAACGTAGAAGATTTGCTCAAAGTCACACATCAATTTTATTAGTGTATTAGGACTAAAATTCAAATTTCTCAGAATCCCACACAAGTTTCTTTTAAGTACACAAGGTGTTTACTAACGGGGAACGTTTTTAAATAGTACCTAGTCTCCCACAGCACAAACAAGTTCCCCTTCCAGAATAGCTTCACTGTGAACAACCCCAGGACAATCCATTTTCTCCCTTGAACTGCCCCTGTCAAGGCTCAGAATTCAGCCATCACGCCGATGAGTGTGCAGGACCTCTAGCTGCTTTGCCAACGTAGGGACTGGTGTCTCCCAACTAGGATGTCTGACAGAGTCTTTAAGATTCTTGACAAGTTACTAACAAATACTTTTCTCAGCCTAAAGAAAGACTGTTTCATAGAACGGTCATCATTTTACATGAATGAACCAAGGAACTGAAGTGACAGGGTAGTCATACCATGACCGCTTGGATTGAGTCCTTTACTTCTGTGCAGAATGTCAGCTTCCAACCTCAGTGATGACAGCCTCCCAGCCACTCTGTTCCTGACGGGGATCCCAGGGCTGGAGTGGGCCCACGTCTGGATTGCCATCCCCTTCTGTGCCATGTATCTGGTAGCTCTGGCTGGGAATGCTGCCCTCATCCTGGTCATTGTGACAGACAGGGCTCTTCATGCTCCCATGTACCTTTTCCTGTGCCTTCTCTCACTCACTGACCTGGCTCTCAGCTCCACCACTGTGCCCAAAATGCTGGCCATTTTGTGGTTCCATTCTGGTGAGATTTCCTTTGCTGGATGCCTGGCACAGATGTTTTGTGTCCATTCTATCTATGCCCTGGAGTCCTCGGTTCTTCTTGCCATGGCCTTTGATCGCTATGTGGCTATCTGCAACCCACTGAGATATACAATCATTCTCAACCATACTGTCATAGGCACTATTAGCCTTGTTGGGATCTCCCGTAGTGTGGCCATTGTCTCCCCATTCATCTTCTTGCTGCGGCGACTGCCTTACTGTGGTCACCATGTCATGGCACACACATACTGTGAACACATGGGCATCGCACGCCTGGCCTGTGCCAACATCACGGTCAATATTGTCTACGGGCTGACTGTGGCTCTGCTGGCCATGGGTCTGGATTGCATCCTCATTGCCATTTCCTATGGCTTTATCCTCCATGCGGTCTTCCGCCTGCCGTCTCAAGATGCCAGGCACAAGGCTCTGAGTACCTGTGGCTCCCACCTCGGGGTCATCCTGGTCTTTTACATTCCTGCCTTCTTCTCCTTCCTCACCCACCGCTTTGGGCAGCACCGAGTCCCCAAGAATGTGCACATCTTTCTGGCGAACCTCTATGTGCTGGTGCCTCCTGTGCTCAATCCAGTCATCTATGGGGCCAGGACCAAGGAGATTCGGAGTCGACTTCTGAGACTGCTTC
>NC_048225.1:57813933-57825250 GCF_002007445.2 Ailuropoda melanoleuca
CTGATGGCTAACGATTTTGAACATTTTTTCATGTGTCTGTTAGCCATTTGTATGTCTTCATTGGAAAAGTGCCTGAGCCCTTTATTTCTATGCAGAATGTCAGCTTCCAACCTCAGTGATGACAGCCTCCCAGCCACTCTGTTCCTGATGGGGATCCCAGGGCTGGAGTGGGCCCACGCCTGGATTGCCATCCCCTTCTGTGCCATGTATCTGGTAGCTCTGGCTGGGAATGCTGCCCTCATCCTGGTCATTGTGACAGACAGGGCTCTTCATGCTCCCATGTACCTTTTCCTGTGCCTTCTCTCACTCACTGACCTGGCTCTCAGCTCCACCACTGTGCCCAAAATGCTGGCCATTTTGTGGTTCCATGCTGGTGAGATTTCCTTTGCTGGATGCCTGGCACAGATGTTTTGTGTCCATTCTATCTATGCCCTGGAGTCCTCGGTTCTTCTTGCCATGGCCTTTGATCGCTATGTGGCTATCTGCAACCCACTGAGATATACAATCATTCTCAACCATACTGTCATAGGCACTATTAGCCTTGTTGGGATCTCCCGTAGTGTGGCCATTGTCTCCCCATTCATCTTCTTGCTGCGGCGACTGCCTTACTGTGGTCACCATGTCATGGCACACACATACTGTGAACACATGGGCATCGCTCGCCTGGCCTGTGCCAACATCACGGTCAATATTGTCTATGGGCTGACTGTGGCTCTGCTGGCCGTGGGTCTGGATTGCATCCTCATTGCCATTTCCTATGGCATTATCCTCCATGCTGTCTCCCACCCGCCATCTGCCATCTCAAGATGCCAGGCACAAGGCTCTGAGTACCTGTGGCTCCCACCTCGGGGTCATCCTGGTCTTTTACATTCCTGCCTTCTTCTCCTTCCTCACCCACCGCTTTGGGCAGCACCGAGTCCCCAAGAATGTGCACATCTTTCTGGCAAACCTCTATGTGCTGGTGCCTCCTGTGCTCAATCCAGTCATCTATGGGGCCAGGAACAAGGAGATTTGGAGTCGACTTTTGAGAGTGCTTCAGTTGGGGAAAATTTTAACGTGAAACTTGAGCACAGTTTGGAGACAAGGAAAATAAAGGTACGGTAGCTGTCTAGATGCATTTACATGGATGGAGACCTCTGATATAACAGAAATGTCTTACAGGAGAGGAGGCACTGGAAGGAAAGAGAAGTTCAGATGAATTGGAGGTATCAAAAATCATATTGAGGGGCGCCTGGGTGGCACAGCGGTTAAGCCTCTGCCTTCGGCTCAGGGCGTGATCCGGCGTTATGGGATCGAGCCCCACATCAGGCTTCTCTGCTGTGGGCCTGCTTCTTCCTCTCCCACTCCCCCTGCTTGTGTTCCCTCTCTCGCTGGCTGTCTCTATCTCTGTCAAATAAATAAATCAAATCTTTAAAAAAAAATCATATTGAATGCATCATAATCCCGAACCTTCCAGAGTAACTCTGAAGAGCTCAGAAAGACAATAGTATTTTTACTCTTAGGAATATTTTACAATTAGGAATAAGGACGCCTTGGAGAAATCTCAGTAGTCTGGTATGTCAGTGTAGAATGCACCTAACATGTTTTTCTTTTTTCAAATGTTTCTGTGACTTACTAAAGATCAAGTCAATTCCTCTTCTTAAATGAGCCTGGGCTTCATAGTGGGAATATTCTTTTGTGAGTCCAAAAAAAAAAAAAAAAAAAAAAAAAAAAAAAAAAGAACATTTGAGGTAAATTTCATCTGATTTCCAATGCTTTGGGTAACAACGGAGAGCACAAAGTCTCAAGTTAGGGTAGCTGGGTTGGAGTCCTGTTTCATCTGCTTACTAGTTTGATAGCCTTGAGCATGTTGCTCAATCTTCCAACATCTCAGTTTAGCCAACTGTCAAATGGATCATGTTAATATCTGACTCTTTTTTTTTTTAAATATCTAACTCTTAATGCTGTCTCTAGGAATAAGTAAGGTAATGAATGTAGAAAACTCAAGATAATGACTACATGTAAAATGATCAATAAATAAATATGAGGACGTTATGTAAACTCTGAAAATTATTAACCAACTCATAACTTATTTAGGACTGTTTTTCATTACATTACTTTACAGGGTTATTATGATAAGTATGTTATACAACATTTCTAAAATATTTAGATTGGGCTTGGTATATAACTGGTGCTCATTAAAACTGTATTTTCTCCCATCCCTCCTCTGGTCTTCCATTTGGAAGTCCCTTTCCTTTTAGCCATTAAATTATCCCTCATTCAGGATTCAGGGAGGCCTGCTCAAAATCCAAATTGCTTTTTTCAATAGCCCTCTTTTGTCCTAGTAACCTCAGTTCTAAAATACACAAATAAGTCCCCAGTTACTGCTCCCCATAATTCAAAATGTGATTGTTATCTGCAATTTAAATTAAGAGCCTGTGTTTCAGAGAGGCTAATCTTCCTAGGTTATGCACCTATATGGGCCATTATCTCAAACATTATCCAGAATGCGGTACGTGTGAGGATGCCAACCTACGCGAACACGCAGCAACAAAAGTGAAGACCCTTTGTCCCTTGAGGTAGTAAATGGTAAAGAGACCCAGCAATGTAATGACTTCAGGAATAGAGAAAAATACATAAAAAGAAGCTGAAGGTGGAGAAGGGCAAGGGAACTGCTGTTCTGCTCTTGAAATGCTTCTTTGCGGGTCTTATGCCTGCTCCCCCTAACATGCTGGCTTCATTTGATCAAAAGGTCCCCCTCAAAAGGCAACTGGTCACCATTCACACTATACCTGCCATGAAACTCACATTTTTCCTGGGAGAGAGTGGGGGTCAGGAACCCAGGCAGTTAGTATCAAATGCAGGGCCAGGATTCAGGACTCTGGACTCCCATAGTAATACATACAATGCACGCATCTGTGGGCTAGTTTTGCAAGACCATAGAGCTATAAGGGACTTGATAGACTGGTAAGGAAAGTCAGGTTCACAAGTGAGAAAATGATGTGTCTGATATTAGGCCACAAGCCCCATAGTTTGCTGCCTAGTCCTCCCTTATCTCACCCACAAATTCATCAACCGTTCATCACAACTCTTGGGCTCTTCTTCTCCTCTTCCGGCTAGGTCTGTGGCCTCAGAGGAGCTCCAAGGAAGAAGGTCAAAGGGGTGGAGCAGGGACTAGAAGAGGAGGGATGCAGGATCACACAGCTGCTGATGCCATGGGATAGGGGTCCAGCTGCAGCCTATACTCCGGACTGACACCCTGTGGATACAGCACAGGGCAGTTCTTCCCCATGGTTTCCCCTTATTGACCAAACTCCAAGTTTCATATACCACAAATAACAGACAGATGGAGGATTCTGCAGCCCTGATGCCAAGCTCCAGTCCCTAAAGTTCTGGTTTGGGCTCTTTTATCATCCTGAGGCTAAGATGCAATAGTTCCTAGAAGGGGAGGGTGAGGTGTAGAAGCCGGTAGGCCTTCTAGAAGACTGGAGGTAACAGGATCCAGTCCCCAGGAAAACCATTAACATTATTGCCAAGACCTCCCATCTCACTCAGGTGTCTGGCTATTGGAGCCCACGTGATAAAGGAGAAAGCATGCTTCTAGGAGCCCAGGAGACTGCCCTGCCCATCACTCCCACTTCACCCCCAGACTCCCTCTCTTCCCTGGGACTCAATGAGCATCACTCGTCTCAGAAATTCAGACCAACATCCTGGCACCACAGGGAAGTGAAGAGTAAACTGTGTATTGGGATCGTTGACGGGTCATGCGGTCCCAAAGGTATTTTTCGCACAGTCCCTGACTGCCACAATCTTCAGGTATCTAGGTTCCTGTAGTGTCACAAAACGATTAAGTCACGGTGTGTAGCTCTGAGATGTCCACCCTCCCCAGCCCCAGGAAGCATGAGATTCAGTTGTTTTTCAGCCCAGGGTCAGCTGGCTCTGAATCTACAGTCCTTGGTTTCCCAAAACTAACGCCTCCAATATGCTTCCCACCTCTCTTTCATTAGGCGGTATCCTGCTGTATGGGTCATACGGCCTCTGGTCCTCTGGAGCACACATCAAGGACATCCCCACCTCACATTCAAATTTGGAAAACACTCTGAGTAATCTCAGGGGTATGAGGATAGGTGTAGCCCAGCTCCAAGACCCCATAATGTGATCATTCTTTCCCCCAAACAACATTCTCTTCACCCGCCTACCCCCAAATTGACATCACACATGAGATCCAAGCAATTTTTTTAAAGATTTTATTTATTTATTTGACAGAGATAGAGACAGCCAGCGAGAGAGGGAACACAAGCAGGGGGAGTGGGAGAGGAAGAAGCAGGCTCATAGTGGAGGAGCCTGATGTGGGGCTCGATCCCATAACGCCGGGATCATGCCCTGAGCCGAAGGCAGACGCTTAACCGCTGTGCCACCCGGGCGCCCCCCAAGCAATTTTTTAAACGTAGAACAGGCTTGGGCAGTGAGGGAGGGGGCTGTTCAAGTGTGCACGTGAATCACCGCATTGACTGATCAGAGTTTACAGAAGAGAATGGGTGTGGGGCGCCTGGGTGGCACAGCGGTTAAGCGCCTGCCTTCGGCTCAGGGCGTGATCCCGGCGTTATGGGTTCGAGCCCCACATCAGTCCTCTGCTATGAGCCTGCTTCTTCCTCTCCCACTTCCCTTGCCTGTGTTCCCTCTCTCGCTAGCTGTCTCTCTCTCTGTCAAATAAATAAATAAAATCTTTAAAAAAAAAAAAAAGAAGAAGAGAATGGGTGGATTAGGAATGAAATGGGGACTTTCACTAAGACACAGGGACCCCAGAATGTAGAGTAGGAATGGGGCCCAGGGAAAGAGGCTGAGCTATGTCTGGCTGTGCTGAGCCAGAGGTTTCTCTGTGACACCCAAAAGAAGGCTGCTAGGCCTCGGAAAGTATAAATAGACTCAGAGATGAGGGAACTACGAACACAGAAGTAAGAGCCACAGCCAAGAACATGGCCGAACTCCCTGCAAGATGAATAAAGAAAGAATCAGTGTAGCTTACTCTCAGGAAGCACCACTCTACAGAAACAACAACAACAACAACAAAACCCAAAAAAATGGGTAAGAAAATAGATTAAATAAAGCAGCTTAAAGAAAGAGGGGTCAGTATATCAGATTCTGTACAAAAGAAAAAACTAAAACAAAAAAATGGGAAGATGAGGAATGAGAAAGTTCTGAGAAAGGTTCTCCACCATCCTGGGGGTAACTGCCTGCCTGCAGAAGATGGAGAGACATGGCCACTTTGCAGAAATTCTGAGATGAAAGGAGAGAGAAGTTCGGTGGCTGATAGGGCAGCAAAGTCAAGCATTTTACAGTGTAAAGGGAAAAAACGTGCCCAGGAGGAGAGGATGGGGCTTCAGAAGTGGTGGGGGTTCACCTCACAGAGCAGGATCCTGACACAGGCAGGTAGGAGAGAAAGAGCCCAAGCTGAGGGAGGTTGGACAGACTTTCTGTAATATGGAGAGACTGGGCCTGAAGACAGAGATACTTGGTGAAAGAGAGAGTGGCTTCCTGGGGGAACAAAAGCCAGGATTCCTTCAGAGTCGCTCTGGAGTTGGAACGGAGGTGGCTTGTGACGATGATGACAATGTTGGTGGGGAACCAGGTTGCTGAAAACACTCAGGACATCCCCACATCACGTTCAAATTTGGAAAACGCTCTGAAGATAGGAGCAGCCCAGCTCCAAGACCCCATAATGTGATCAATCTCTCCCCCCAAACAACATTCTCTTCACCCACCTACCCCCAAATGGACATCACACATGAGATCCAAGCAATCTTTTTAATATAGAACAGGCTTGGGCAGTGAGGGAGGGGGCTGTTCAAGTGTGCATGTGATCTGAGTAAGAGGAATTCAAAATATGCTACTTCCCCTCCCCTCCCCTTCCTCTCCCTCCCTCTCCATGAGGTGGTGCGCTGTGGGCATCAGCTGGAGGGGCCCGGGCCTCTGGTACCCCCAGCAGCCTCTCAATGGCAGCGTGAATGTCTCCTCCCGTGGCCACAAGGGCCTGCAGATTGGCATTACAGTTAGCAAACCCCATAACCTTCAGATGCTCCAGGTCTTGCTGGTAGCAGCCTTCAGTGAGGAGGGATGAGGATGACGAGGATTGTGTGGGCTGGGAGCAGGCATTGGCCAGTGCATGGAGAAGCTGAAGAACAGCCAAGGTGGGCTGCACAGAGTCTGCTCTCTGACCCTGCCCTCCACCCCTGGTTTCCGGGGGTTCTCTAATCCCATGTGGCCTACCTGGACCCCATAAACAAGGTCCCAGCCCAGGCACCTCCTTGGACAGTATCTGCAGGCCCTTTTCTATCTGTATCAATGCCTGCAGGGCTCGTGGGTTGCTCAGGATGGGAAGTAGCGGCATACGATGTCGCAGGGGGCTTCCGGTTGCCAGCTGGTGTAGCCGAGTTGGATTCTGTTGCAGGACGTGCGATGCCCTACGCAAGGCAGAGGGCGAGGGTCTCAGCTGACTGGCTACAGTGACTCTCCCTGCAGGCTGCTGGCTCTCCTGGGAGAGGAGATCCTGGCCTGAGTTTACATCTGGCATGCCAGTCCCATATCCTGGATTGGCCTGATTGGAGGCCACACACCTGGCCTGGGTAACTTCTCCTGCCCTGACCTTCTGCACCAATGGCCTGGCTGGTGCCAAGGCTGTGGGGATGGCGGTAGGGTCAGTGTTGACGTGAGGGCTGGCCTCCTCTTTGCAAAGCTCTGAACCTGGGTTGTGGCCTTTGGAGGCACCCAGCGGGGCCGGAGTGAAGAGCAAGAGCTGCTGGATATCAGAGCAGACTGGACGCACAGCATTGTCACCACCTGGCACTGCCTTCAATGCCTCCAGCTCCCGCTTATCGGCCTGCAGGAGCTCCTGTTGCCGGGCCGGGTTCTGCAAGGTTTCCAGAGCCTTAAGAGCTGACTCAGGTTTCTGTACTAGCCTTGAGGATTCGGGAGCGTGGCTGGCATCGGCTGGTTTCTCATTTGCCAGGCCTTGAACCGCAGGGCTCTCCAAGAGCTGCACCACTGACTCAGGTGCGGCCACTAGGAGTTGAGCCAGCTGGCCGAGAAAGTCAGCCAGATCAGGTGAGCTCCGGGCCAGCCGGCCCAGCCTGGCCAGCATCCCGGCACTCTCCGAGGTGGAGGGTTCAGAAAGATGCGTGCAGTGGCCAGTGCGGCCTGACAGGGTTCCGGGACCAGGCAGAGTTCCTTTCAGACGGGTCCTCACCACCAAGTGGACCGTAGTGCCATCAAGGATGCCACGCTGGCTCAGGATGTCTTGATCCCGGAGGATCTTTCCAGTGAAGATGAGCACCAAACGGTTGGTGTCACAGTGAAGGCGTTTGGAGATCTGTTTCTTAAAGTGGTGGACGCTGCTATTTTCCGCCAGCATAAATTCCTGGCAGTCCTGTGGGGTCTTGACAGACACTCTGATGATGCATGATGACGGCTCCCTACCAGACACCAGCCTGCTGTCCCCTGCTTCTTCCCTAGCCCGAGCCATACTCCTCAAGCGCAGAATGCAGGACCACCCGAGGGCCCGTAGAAGCCCAGGTGCTGCAGAAAGCACACCTGGGTGCAGGGACCAGCAGGTGTTGAGGGAGGTCCACTCACCCACGACCTCCGGACTCCGCTTCCTAATGTAGCCTCGAGGTCACCTGGCTCCCATAGAGGTGTTGGCTGTCCTTCGCCAGGGCCAGCCTTAAGGGATATGATGTCAGTGATGAGGTCACAGTTGAGAAGTACACCCGCATGGGGGAAGGGCAGAGGTCTCTTCCACCTGCCTGAGGTGGGCTGTCTTTACCACTTGACTTAAAGAGCAATAGGAAAAAAAAGGAACTATTTCTGTCTAGAAACCTATTGTGCACCAGCCAATTTCACTGTTGAAAATCATACCACCTGAGATTGGTAATAGAGCGAAGTAGGAAAGGTCCTGGTCTAAGAACTGGCTTCGGAAGTGCTGCTTCTAGTCACCTGTCTTTCACTGAACGGCTGTGTACTGACCATGGCCCAGTCACGGCCACGAGTTCCCTTGTTTCCCTATGAGCAGAATGAAGTGTGTACGGTCAGTCCGTGCAGGCGCAGCGGGGGCTGGAGGGCAGCTTGTGTCTCCGAGGCCACCAGGCTGAGTAACTTACTGATGCAGTTCCAAGGAAAATAACATCATGTTCCCCAAGAACTTCTGAACTAAGTCGCTCTCAAAGACATAAACTGTGATCTCAACTCTCCAGCAATAGAGCTGAGGCAAAATAAATTCTAAGAAAGTGATAGTTTTACTCTAGGTTTGTATGACTGAACAGTGATTAGATTTAAGATCTGTTCAAAGAGGAAAATTGTCACTTGGGAGCTGACATATTTCAGCTGCAAAAGCAGAACGATGATGATTCTCTAAGGCGCTGTTTTGACCACTCCAGGCAGGTGGGACCCCAGGTAAAGTCTGTCAAATCTCTGCAGCCATTGTATTTTTTTTACTGTGAAGATGAACACAGCAGGCTGCCAGGCTTTTGCCATTATATCCTTGACCCTTTTTCTGATTCTAGAATTTCCAAGGGCTACAAAATTAGCACTTGGGTGTCTAGGATACCACCTTCAGAAGGTTCTGCTAGATGTGGGAAACATGAGCATCTAGGTCCCTCTACAACTAGGTTTTGATACATATTCTTAAACGTGGACTAGTTAGAATCAGTGTCTCCTATATCCAACCAATATCAAGACTCTGGCAAGTTGTAATTCCTGAGTTTAAAAGACCTTCTCAGTCTGAGGAAACTTCACAGAGTGAGCCTCGTGGCTGGCTGGCAGCATGCAGTCTAGTGGGCCTTTCCTGGGAATGTCCAGATCTCAGAAAAACTTCTACCATAAGGATACTACTAACAAAACCAATTCCTTTGGGGAATTTTCTTTGAGTTTCAGCCAGCAGAACTGGACCTTCAAACTAAAGTTCCTGGCTTTTCATTAGCTAATAAATTAATACGTAACAGGAGTTGAAGAACATTCTGGGGGACAGTTATCCAGAATCGCTTTCTCATACCTCATGTTTCCAGGGATTTTTTTTTTTTTCTCCTGCATAGCCTGTGAGGTGAAACATCCTTTTTCTCCTCTCTTTCAGGCTGGAGACCTGGAATGTCTCCTTCCCAAGCACCCACTGACAGCCCTTGCCAGTCCATTCACATACTGTGTCTCAGTGAGGAGCTCTGCCCACACCGTCCACTGAGTTCTTCAACACAAGAATCTCCCTTCATCCTTCCTGAGAAGCCAACATCATTGGAATATTTTACATTGTACCTATATTTCTTTTATAGTTGGAAAATAAAATAAAACAATCAACTTGCTATTTGATCAATTTAAAACTTACCACTTAGGACAAAAAAAGGGGGAACGTGGACTCTCAAGAGTAAAATAGCCCTGGTTTAAGTCACACTCCTACCGCTTAATAACCTTCAACAAGTCATTTACCCCCTCCCTTTTTTTTTTTTGGTCTAAAATGATGGACATTTAGACATTAACACCAGGCTCACGCCTGACCAGCGCCATGCCAGGGGCAGGCCGAGCAAAGACAGAGAGGTAGGGAGCGGGCACTGTGGGGGCACCAGCCAGGACCTGGGGTCGCTGATGGTCACCGGGGGGAAGGGTGGGGAGGGGTTAGCCACAGTGACTCCAGAAGTGCCAGGTCCAGGGTGGTCACAGTCAGGGACTCGAGGAGAGCCAAGTACACCTTACCCCTCCCGGTGATGCCAGGTGGCCGGCTCAGGAAGCAACCTTGGCCAGGGTGCTCGGGTCTTCCCAGGAAGGGACAGGGCCAGCCTTCAGTCCAGTGGGTAGCAGCATCACCAGCCAGATCCTAGGCTCTTTCTTGGCTGCCAGTGCGAGTAACGGGTGGGACGGTGCTGTCCATCATGCTGTGGTTGAGGCGTGGATCCAGACCACAGTGGCCAGTTACGCTGGGCGAGGAGGCCAGCATCAATTGTTCTGCTCTCTGGATACAACACTGTCGTTTGAGACGAGCCCTCTCTTCCCAGCCACTTGCCCCCACTCACCATGGAAAGCCCTCATCAGAAGCAGCACCCACAAAAGAAAATGAGAGGCAGCCCTGGAGAACTGCCAGCTTCCCCCAAGGTCAGAGGACACTCGGCCCTGGACACGAAGATCAGAGGCTGGGTCCACCTGGTGTGCTACATCATGGCTCCCAGCCTGTCAGAGGGCCAGGTAGGGAAACAACACCGGACACTGCTTACCCACACTTGAGGCTCCTGCAGAGCTTGAAGGGGGGGAGGGTTCCCAGGAGGCTCTGGCCGGAAGCACACACAAGCCAGCCAGTGCCAGGGCCACAGACCCCCTTGTACGGCACAGGACAGGTGGCTGGCTCCCACAGTGGGCCCAAGACACTAAGGCACGACGCTAATCTAAGCCCACTGGGGCGAGGTGGGGAGAGGACAGGCTCCAAGGGCCTCCCCAAGTCGGCAAAGCACACAGTGACCAAGCAATGACGACAGCCTGTTTTTTCCAACTCGGCACAGGCTGCAGGCGCAGGGTGATGACCCGGGGATGCCAATGGCTCTTGCTAGACGGGGCTGTATGTCCTGACGGCCCCTATAAAGGCCTCTGGAAAGCAGGGAGAGCCCCGGACGAGGCTGGCACCCCCGCGCAGGCCCAAGGGTCAGTCCAGAGTTGGAGTCTGGGAGGCGGATGCCGGGCTAGGAAGGTCCTGCAATGACTCCAAGACCCTGGCAGGCCGGGGCCCTACCGGTCTCCAGCAGGCCCTGCGTGGAGAACCTAAGGAGGGAGCAGGCGCGAGGAGTGGGGAGCGGGAGCCAATCTCGGGCAGGCAGAGCCCCGGTGGGGCCCGGCCGGCCGCCTAGTGCTTCAAGGCTGCCTGCGCAGGCCAGGGCGCCCGAAAGCCTGGTGCATGAGGTTCTCGGTGATGTACGCCATGAGCAGGCAGATGACCACCAGCATGACGCAGATGGAGCCGCCCACCGCCGTCATGGCCACCACGATCTCCCGCCTGCCGGGGACTCGGCAGCGAACTCCACACACTGGGCGGGCTCGGCGCACAGGGGCAGCGGCCGCAGGCACAGGCGGCAGCGCACGCCGTCGTGCACGTCTGGCAGCAGGTAGTCGCGGCAGGAGGCGCCGAGCAGCACGCGCTCGCACGGGAAACGCGTGTAGGCGCCGCGCCACGAGCAGTTTGAGCGCTAAGGCGCGCACGCGGCGCGCCTCGGCCGGCGCCAGGCGCCACTGCAGCAGTACGCTGCGGTTGCGCAGGACGCTGGCGCGCAGCGAGTGGCCGGCCGAGGCGTGCGCCGCGCAGCCGGGCGCCTGGCAG
>NC_048225.1:57825771-57834483 GCF_002007445.2 Ailuropoda melanoleuca
GCTCGCGGGCGCGGCGGAGGGTCATGCCGGGTCGCGCCGCCACAGCCGCCGCCGCTCCCCGCGCTCCCCCGCGCGCCGCGCCCTCCGCCGCCGCCCATTTACCCCTTTTAAGCCAGGGTTTCATCACCTATAAAATGGTAGTTTTTCACGGATTTGTTTTGAAAATTTAAGGAGATAAAGCATATAAAGTGCAAACCAAAGTGTCTGACACAGAGCAGACGTTTGGCAAATATCGAGTATGACTTCAACACTAGAGTCACTGTTCATCTTCGGCACATCCTGTGGTTAGGCCCCTAACTAGACTGGGAGACACGGAGGACAGATCTGCCTGCCAGGGTTGACCGCATGCCCAGAGACATGTTCAGCTGCAGATAATGGAGATAACTCCAAGCAGCCTGGGGAGGGGAGTGCGGTATCTTCTGTTAGACCCAGGACTCCAACCAGATTCAGTAAAATGCTGACCTTATGCACCTGATTTAAAGTGTGTTATAATAAGATCTAATTTCCAGAAAACATATTACATTCCCATAGTTTTCACAGAGATTGGGTAATTTTTCTCATCCTGATAATACTTTTATTAGACATCAAGCTATATGAAAAGCTCAGTATTTTTTCCTGAGATTTATTTGACACAGAGAGCAGGGGGAGCCGCAGGCAGAGGAAGAAGCAGGCTCCCCACTGAGCAAGGAGCCCCATATGGGACTCGATCCCAAGACCCTGGGATCATGACCTGAGCTGAAGGCAAACGCTTAGCTGACTGAGCCACCCAGGAGCCCCGAAAAGTTCAGTATTATATGCAGTTTCACTGTTTCTTGTCAGCAATTTGCTTCAGAAAGATCTAATGAGAGTTTCGATTTTTTTTTAACCAAAATTGTCACCTGGGAGAAGATGGCCCCTGGTGGCTGTGCTAACTGAACAGGAAGTGCTGTAAGGATTCCCATTAAAAGAGAAATGCCTGATTCTGACCTGCTAGTGAGCTGTCATTTCCTCCCTATAATACATTAAGTAGGTTTGAGCCAAGTGTGGTTTATAAGTTTATTTAATTAAACTGAAAAAGGCCCTCTGATGGGAGTAGCAAAGACTACCTCCATATCATTTTTGCAATAAAATCCAAACTCCTTGTCTAGCTACAGAGACTCCCCTGGTCAGACTCCTACTCATCTCCTTGACTTCCTGATGATGATTTTCTCCTTTTCTACAAAACTTGGCCACACTGGACTCCCTTTTATGAGTACACTGGCCTCCCTTTTATATCTGACACAGGCCAAGTGCCTTCCCATGCTTAAAGTCATTGCAATCGCTGTTCCCTAACCCTTTAATGCTTGTCCGCCTAATCTTTACAGGGCTCACCCTTCTTACCTTTCAAATCATCTCTTCACAAAGCCCTTCCCAGCCATTCCGTATCTTATCAGTCTATTTTAATTATCTGCATAGAACTTATCATTATGTCATTATTTCTTTATTTCTTTATTTAACAGAGAAACAGCCAGCGAGAGAGGGAACACAGGCAGGGGGAGTGGGAGAGGAAGAAGCAGGCTCACCGCAGAGGAGCCGACGTGGGGCTCGATCCCAGAACGCCGGGATCACGCCCTGAGCCGAAGGGAGACGCTTAACGACTGCACCACCCAGGCGCCTCTGTCATTATTTCTTCTTTACTATTCATTTGTGTTTCCATGTCCCTTCATAGAATATAAGCTCCATGAGAACAGGGACCTTATCCTACTTGCTACTGTAACTCCATTGCCGGTAAACACTAAAAAAAAAAAAAAAAAAAAAAAAAAAAAATGTAGGAAGGAAGAAAGGAAAGGTGGGAGGGAGGGAGTATAAGGAGGGAGAAAGGGAGATCGAATAAAAGACACAGACAGGGGTTTATTGTTATGACAGTTTGTGATGTTTTGTTCACCTAAATAAATGCCCAACAATAGGATGAATATGGAGCAAGCATATGTGAGAATCCTTTGTTGTCGTGCGAAATGAAATCATATAGAACAGTGAATGTACTCTTGTCTCTCTCTCCACAAGCCTGTTTCTCCCATAGTCTTCCCTATCTCGGCTAGTTTTACAAGCAAGACAGCCCATGTCAGAACAGAATCTCCACTTACCCCTCCCCACAGCCCCTTCTCCCTTCTCAGACCGTCATTCATTTAGTTCAGGCCAGAAACACAGGAACCACCCCTGAGTCCTTTCTTTTCACATCTAATTTATCAGTAACTATTCAGGGCTTTTTCTTCAACATGTGTCCTGACACTGAGCACCTCAACTCTCTCTCTCCACCCAGTGTGGAGCCCAATGTGTGGCTTGAACTCACGACCCTGAGATCAAGACCTGAGCTGAGATCCAGAGCCAGATGCTTTACCGACTGAGCCACCCAGGTGCCCCACCTTGACATTTCCAGGAACCTCCGAGCTGGTGTCCCTGCTTCCTCTCTCGGTCCATTAGAGTCACTACTTCCCATAGGAGCAAATACAGATCAATTAACCTCATCTCTTTACACAAAACCACCAAAGGTTTTCCCGTGATACTTGAATTAATCTAAATGCCTTCCCAAGTCTAAAATGCTCTGCTAATTTGGCTCCGGGCTGACTGCCTGACCCATCTCCTGAGCACCCTGCCCCAGACCCAGCAGCCTTCTTACATTCTGGAACGCAACCTGCTTGTGCCTGCTTTTTAACTGACATCCCATTTGTCTCGGAACTCAGAACTTGTGCTCCTGACTTTCATTTGCTCACTCCCTTTGTTCATCACAGCTCTGCTTCAACGCTGTCTGGAGTCACGAGCTTGATGATTACAGTCCTGGAAGAGGCCACCTGTCAATCCCTGTCTCTTTACTCTGTGTGTCTTAGCCTCTCCCTTTGCTTGAAATTCCGTCATGGGGTATATCTGCGTCCTCTCTTTTGGCTTCACAAAGGCTGGGCTTTCTGATCTAGACCACCCCCCATCTCCAGCACCCAGCACAGAACCTGGCAGAGAGAGAGTGTTCAACTCATGTTAGCTGAATAAGTAAATGAATCCCCAATTCCTCCGTTTCCTTAACCTTGCACATCTGATCTTATCAGAATGGTTTGTCAGTTCTAGCTCCAAAAATTCTGCAGTTGTCCACTTCTTGTCATTTGCCCTTGTGGGGAGCCCCAGTCTAAGAAGGGGCAACACCGTCCCTCACCTGGATTATGGCAAGATCTTCTGTCTTGACTTGGTTTCCACCCTGCCAGCCTCTCATTCCTGCTCCACAGAGAGGAGCAAGAAATCACTCCACACTCGGTGGGAGGCAACAGAGCCCTGCACCACCCTGCCCGCAGTCTCTCCCACCTCACCTTGAAGCACCCCCCACCCCTGTCCATTCTCACTACTCTGGACACACTGGCCTTCTTTCCTTTTTCTTCAAACGTGTTGAACTCTAACCTAACTCAGGGAACTTCTTTACACTTTCCCCCCTGCCTGGAACATTCTTCCCCCAGCTCTCTGAATGTCTGGCTCCCTCTTACCCTTCAAGTCTCTGCAGAAATACTCCTTCCAGAGAGATACACTCCGACCACTCTTGAAAAATATATACCCCCTCCCTCTAAATGCACTAGCCAATTACCTGGTTTATTTCCCACATGAAATTTATTATGATTTAATTATTATTTTTGTAGTAGAATAGAGATTAAGAGTGTGGCCCCTAGAAACACAGGTTCCAATCCCAGCTCCAACTCCACCACTTCCTAGCTGTGCAACCTTGGATTAGACACTTGACATTCCCATGCTTCCTTTACCTATCTGTAAAATCGGTTAATGACAGTACCGACCTTACAGGGTTGTTGCAAGAATTAAACATTAATAGGCACAAAGCCTATTGAGCCCCGGGGCCTCATTCTCAGTGAGTGCTCAGTTAGCTATTACTTCTATCTCCTGTTTGTTTGTTGGAAGTCTCTTATCACCACTAGATTGTAAGCACCTTAGGGCAAAAACCATATCTATCTTGTTCACCACTGAATTCCAGCACCAGGCATAGTTTCTGGCATACAGTAAGTGTTCAGGAAATATTGGTTAAACTAATGAGTTGCCAAAGACTCCTTTGTAACTTGGAAAAAAAGCTCTGTTTAACTTATTATCAAGTTAAACAGCCATGTTATGAAACATTATGTACAACAGATTCACGGGTTTGTAGCGTGTTGGAAGGACAACAGCCATGTTATGAAACATTATGTACAACAGATTCACGGGTTTGTAGCGTGTTGGAAGGACAACCGTCATGGTATTAGCATTGCTAGTTTTTATCTTCTTATTTCTACTTATCTATATTATCTGATACACACAGTTGACCCTGGAACAATGCGGAGTTTAGAGGCACTGATCCTGTGCAGTAAAAAATCCATGTATAACTTTTGATTCCCCAAAAATGTAACTACCAATAGCCTTCTGTTGACGAGAAGCCTCAGCGATAACATAAACAGTGGATGAACCCGCATTCTGTATGCTATGTGCATTACATTCTGTACTCTTACAACGAAGTGAGCTAGAGAGAAGACAATGTTATGAAGAGAACTGTAAGAAGGAGAAAACACATTTATAGTAGTGTGTGTATATTTATCTCCAAAATAAATCGCATCAGGCTTCAGGCTCTGGGAGCCTGCTTCTTCCTCTCCTACTCCCCTTGCCTATGTTCTCTCTCGCTGGCTGTCTCTCTCTTTTATTTATTTATTTGACACAGAGAGAGACAGCCAGCGAGAGAGGGAACATAGGCAGGGGGAGTGGGAGAGGAAGAAGCAGGCTCAGTGGAGGAGCCCTGATGTGGGGCTCAATCCCAGGACCCTAGGATCATGCCCTGAGCCGAAGGCAGACGCTTAACGACTGAGCCACCCAGGCACCCCCTAAATAAATAAAATCTTTAAAAAAAAAGAATTTGTAATGTAACTGGTGGTAGCACAGTTCCATCACAACCATATCCATCCTGAAAATGTAATGGAAAAAAAATCTCACTTAAAATAACCAGAAAAACGTAACTTTTAAATAAATCCAAATGTGTAGGACTAATATAATAAAAGAAGTTAAAAAAGAGTAATAAAATAAACCACAGTTCTTTTATTATTGTTGTTGAAGTACAGTTGACATACAATACCCTATTAGTTTCAGGTGTGCATTATAGTGCTTTGACATTTTTAGGCATTATGTCACCAAACATCATTACAATATGACAACTATATTCCCTATGCTGTATATGACATTCCCATGACTTATTTATTCTATGACTGGAAGTTTATACCTCTTAATCCCCCTCATGTATTTGGTTACTCCCATCCCTCCCCCTCTGTTCATGAGCAGTTGGAGAAACTACACTTCCTTATAGAGAAACAAAGGAAATTTGAATGGAAACATTCCTTATTCTCCCATCCAAGTACTAACCAGGCCCGACCCTGCTTAGCTTCCGAGATCAGACAAGATCGGGCGAGTTCAGGGTGGTATGGCGTAGATGAAACATTCCTTATTCTAAAAGGAAACACTGCCAATTGTAAATTTCTCAATTCTCTCTAATTTATAAATGTAGTGGAAAACCAATCAAGGTCTCATTTGGCCTTTTCTGAAATGTGACGTCTACTTTAAGTAGGTGCAGATAAATGGACAAAAATCAACAATGGTATTTTGCAAAGGAATAATGAGTCAAGCATTGAACATTTTGTCATTAAGTATTTCAAAGTTAAAACAATTTAAGAAGCGTGGCACCAGTCAGTTAAATTTTTTTAAAAATACCGTAAATAACATGAGGTATGGCAAAGGAGATATTCCAGTCCACTGTAGGTATTTGTAGGGGGGCAAAGGTCCCAATTAAATGCCACAAAGCCCTCTCCTTTTTACTTTTTGTGGGTATGGATTGAAGCATGAATTAACTTGACCAAGGCAGTGGTTAAGAGCGTGGACTCTGGAATAGACTATTTTCAAATCCTGCCTTTGCTATGCGAGAGCTGTACAAGGTTAGGCCATGAACTTTCCCCTCTCCCTATGCCTCAGTTTTGCTCATCTGGAAGATGGGAATAGTAACACTACCTGCATTAGAGGACTGTTGTGTGGATTCAGATATAAAGAGCTTGGAACAGGGCTGGCATTTGTTATTAATTATCATTTAAAATTAAATGTAAGTAGTGAAACCCTAAAATACCTAGAAAAAAAAATGTGTATTTATGACAGGGCTATTAGGAGAAGAAGAGGAAGAGGAAGAAGGAGGAGAAGGAGGAGGAGGAGGAGGAGGAGAACAAGTGCATAGAATCACTTTCTGTTGCTTGAATAACGCCTTGCTCTTACCTTGTCCAGCTACCTGGCTGGCTACGAGATACAGCATTACAGACTTCAGTGCGGTTGCTGCAGCTGCTTCCTTTTTTCTTTTTTCTTTCTAGCAAATCTCTTGGTCTGAAGAAAGGGTACATTTTCTTTGCGAGGAGCGAGGCACTAGACCCAGTATCACGCAAACTGACCGTGCTTCTCTTCTGCACATACACAGGTCCTGCCGTGGGTCCTCTCCAGGCACAGGTCCTGGATTTAGACCTCTCACAGAGGGTGAGAGTCACCGCAGGGCGCAAATGGGACATCTGGAGAAGCCTGCTGTTTTGGTCACATCAGCCTGCGGGATCCCCGCTTCCCCAAACCCCAGTCCCCATTTCCCCCAGCACAAGCCCCATCCTGGGCTGCCCTCTATCAGCTCACGTCTGCTTCGTCTCTCTAACCACTTTCTCATTTGGTTGTTCACTTCCTCACTCATCATTCAGCCTTCATTCGTTCAGTCTTTACTGAGTGCTTCCCATGGGCCAGGCCTTACATTAGATGGAGCCCTAGGCGGAGGACAGTGACCTTCCCTGTCCCAGGAACCCCCTTCTCCTGGACGCTGCCTCGGAGCCAGACATGCGGCTGAGGCGTTCAGCCTCCAATGAGGCTAGAGCAAAGATGCCACACACCCAGTCCACTGTCCAGGGTTCTCCTAACATGGCCTGAAAACATCCAGTGGACACTGTCCTTCCTAGTCACGATTCCCACCTGCTGTCTGCCCTGGGGTTTACCTCAAATGAGCCCACACGCTTCCTTTGGCCCGGAGGAAAGGCAAATGAAAGCAATCTTTCCCGAGGCTTTTTCTCAGATACCTGGCCTTTGGAGGATTGGAACTAGAGTTTGCATGGCACACTTTCCCCAGTCAGAGGCAGCCCCACAGCGCTTGCCTTATTGGTTCCAGGAAGCAGAGAGGCAAGACTTGCCCCTGCTTTCCTCCCTAGCCCACTATAAACAGCAGTTCCTTTCATCTTGACAGCCCTCCCCACGAGGGGGAGGGAAGAAGCGGTAGAAGGGGAGCTTAAAGCCTCCTGCTTCACCTAGAGATTGAAACCAAAGCAGTGGGAGAAAGTTGCCCCCAAAGCAGCTGAGGCATGCTGGTTGTTGAAAGGTAAGACAGGTTGGTGCACATGTCCTGGGTCCCAGGGGGAGGTCCTGCTCCTCCAAGTTCCTAAAAGGACACCCACCGCTGAGTCTCTGATGTTTAGGCACACGCCATGACCACTTTTACTGCAGCGGTCCCCTCCCTCAAAGCCCCTTTTCTCCCCTGGACAGCAGTATAACATCAGTGTTTGTGTTTGCATGTCAGTTCTGAGATCCACCTTTAACAGACCGCGCTCCGTACGTAGGCCCGAACACCCGTACAAAGCCGTGCCGTGTCAGGGTGTATTTAAGTGTGGATATGCCCCGTATGTTCGTGCATTTCTCCAGTGTTTACCCCTGTGGGTGATGCCCGGTTTGCTCACTTGACTTATGAATTTTATCACTCTTATCCTGGAAGTACTCGGGTCATGGACAGCACCCTTGAGTGCAAACACGACTTTAGTCGGAGAGGCCGAGGGCACATCCTGGTGTCGTACACTGCCTGCCTCCGCATCTTTGTTCCTCCTGGCTCTTCCGCTGGGATGTAACTACCAATAGCCTTCTTCTGCCACATGTCTTCTGCCACATGTCTGCCTACTTCATTCTTACCACCTCTAAGATTTCAGCTCGGAGTGCGTACTCAGGAAGCCTCCCCGGCCCCCCACACAAGATCAGGCCGTGTGCTACTCCACAGCCCGCACTCTTCGCAGCACCTTTCACAGCTTGCATTCTATGTAACGAGTAGTCTTCACATACAGTTGAGGGCTCTGGGCCCCCAGCCCAGCGCCTCCTGGAGGAGGCTCCCGTCTCTGTCTCACTTTGGCTCTCTCTCCACTAGCAGAAAGAGCGCTGCGGGCAGGGTGATACTCCATTTCTGAGCGGGCAGCTGCGAGAAAGACAATATCCAGGACAAACTGTGTCCACCAGGGACAGGACTTGTGTAACCTTGCGAGATTAGGGAATCTTAGAACTCAGCCTGCATTCTTGGGGCTCCCTATCGACTCAGGAATCAGCCTCAAATTCGGAAAGTGAGAGCCACCTGTGGGGTAGTCTTCAGGGGCAATAGAAAGAATGAACCGTGCGTGCTTTGCAGGCAGGCCGCTGCTAGGAACGCTCCAAGGAACACAGCACCTGGTGGCGGCTCCTACGGGACACCAGATCTGGGGGACATCTGGAAGGACACCAGGGGAGCTGCAGGCCTCAGCTCACCCTCCTTTGTTCTCCACGAATCTTTGAACCTTAAAACTTTGAGCTCTCCCTCCAAGCCATCCCACCCATGCAGACAGAGCTCTCATCACCAGCTTCTCTCCCATACCGTCCCCTCTCCCCCCGCCCCCC
>NC_048225.1:57834533-57860693 GCF_002007445.2 Ailuropoda melanoleuca
GGCCTCAGCTCACCCTCCTTTGTTCTCCACGAATCTTTGAACCTTAAAACTTTGAGCTCTCCCTCCAAGCCATCCCACCCATGCAGACAGAGCTCTCATCACCAGCTTTCCTCCCGCCCGGCCCACAAAGAACTGGACTCAGGCAGCAGCAGACACTGGAGATTGGATGCAATTGCGTCTCAAGATAGGCATTAGCAGAGCTCAGACTGGGGCCCCAAGATGGTACAGCGGCAGGGGGGGTTGGGTCACTCACAGCACCCCCACCCTGTTTCTGGCTCTCAGCCTTCCTCATTGACTCTGGAACAACATCGTCTCCGCAGTAAAGGGCATCATAGTGGATTTGGTTCATAGTGTGCAGCTGCATTCAAGAGCGGGGGAGTTCGGGTAGTGGGATACGGGGAAAGGGCACGGAGGGGAAGATATGGCTTGAACAACTGGGGCTCCTACGCCTGCCTCAGCTGCTCCACAGCAGCATCCACGTCACCCCCCGTGGCTATGAGGGCCTGGAGATTGGCTTCGGGGTTCAGAAAGCCCATTGCCCGCAGCTGCTCTAGCTGCGCCCGGAAGTGAGTCTCGGGCTGCGGCTGCTGGGGGTTGGCGCCAGCTAGAGCTTGCAACAGCTGGAGGAAAGGGGTGGAGTGGAGGCCCAGCTCCACAGAGGCCTGCGCTGGGGGATCCTCAGGAGCTGGGGCTGGAGGGGGATCCTCGGGCATAAGGGCGCCCCCTCTAGGCTCTGTACCGCCTGCCATGCTTCCCAGCCCTGCTAGGCAAGGCATGAGCCAGAGGAGGAGGCGTGGTGCTTCGATAGCCAGGATCTGCAGACCCTGTTCAATCTGTAGCAGGGCGTGCATGGCGCGAGGGTTGGCCACGGCGGCCTGAAAGTGCAGTAGCAGGGGCAGCGGCCGGCGCATCTCATCCTGCAACGGTGGGACCTGGCTCATGCCGGTAGGCCTCAGAGATCTTGGATAAGCTGGTGGGGGCAGCCAGGCATGCTCAGGCATTCCGGGGGTAGCTGCCATGCGGGACGGCGGCAAAGGGACAAATGGCGCCCTGTTGGCAGAACGCCCCAGCCCTAAGACAAGGTCAGGCATGTCAGTGCTGTGGCCAGCGGAGCCATTCCCTGCACCACCTTGGCCTCCGTCTTGTCCAGTACTGCTCTCTGAGGGGCATCTCAGGAATGATGGGCAAGAGGACTTTCCCTTGATGGCTGCCGACTCTTTGGGGAGAGGCGGGCCTGACTCACATTCCTGGGAGGAGGACGAAGTTGGGGGCATTCGATTTCCTGGTGGTGGTGGTTCTTGGCTTGGATTGAGGGTGGATGCAGTCCGTTGCAGATAGGTTCCCAGGGACTGGGGGTTCTCATGTAATTGCTGAAGATAGTCATAGAGACTTATATTGCCCAGAATGTTGGGAACCCTGTTTCTAGTTTCAGATACATCCTGGTCCCCGGGACGCCTGCCTCGCCTGCCTCCTGAGCCTCTATATGTGGAAGCCCAGGGGTTGGGGAGAGGGTCACAGTTCTCTGTCCTCGAAGGTTGGCTGCTGCTGCTGGTGGCATTAGCAGTAGTGGCAGCAGCAAAGGGATTGCCACCAAACTGCTCCTGTACTGCATTAAGCATCGGGTCCATAATGTCTGTGTACATGGTACGAAGCACATTGTAGCCACCAGGGATGCTCTCCAGGTTACTGAGCGCCCGGTCCTGGCTACGCATCATCTCTTGCATCATGGCTGGGTTGCGTAGAAACTCCAGCGTCTGCCGCATGATTTCAGGGTTGTTGAGAATATGCCCGATCTCGGGGTTGTGCTGGACCAGCTGCTGCATGTGGGGGTTGTCAAGAACCAGCTGGTGCATTAGGCCTGTGTTGGACAGCAGACCCTGGATGAAAGGGTCATCAATGATCTGAGCCACAAACTCAGACACAGAGACATGCTGCCACATCAGTGAGCTTGGCTGGTCAGAGAAACTACCAGAGGTCAGGCCCAGCCCGTTGAGGCCTGTGAGAACACCTAAACTAAAGGTGGGTGGCCCGTCTGCTGGGTAAATGGAGCTTGGTTGAGGGAATGATCCAGGGCTGGGGGCTCGGGCAGCCGGACGCTCAGTGCCCATGGTGCGGCATTGCATCTTGATGACCAGGTGGACAGTGAGGCCATCTCGCACTCCACACTGTGCCAGTGAGTCAGGGTCCTTGAGGATTTTGCCAGCAAAGATTAGGACCAGCTGATCAGGGTGGGCCTTAAAGCGCTCGGATATCTCTTCCTTCAGCTGCTGGATGGTGCAAGTGTCTGTCACTGAGAAATCCTCCTTGTCCTTGGGTGTCTTCACTGTCACCTTGATGAGGTGGGGATCCTGGATCGGTGCTGGGCTGCCCTGTGGCAGGGCCTCTCCGCTTTTGGCCATGGTGGGCAGCAGGAGGCCCAGGTCTGTGGGGACACAGCTGGGGGATGGGGATGGGGTACCAAGATCATCCTTTCGGGCAGTGGTGAAAGTAGGAAAGGTGAGCGGGAGGAGGGCTTGGGGTCTCAGGGTGTGGGCACAGGGAGTCTGCATGGAAGCGGCAGTGAGGTCCTGGGATGGGATGCTGGTGGAGGATTATGGGTCTGAGAGGTGTCGGGTGGGGAGAGGGAAACTGGATGCCCTGAGAAAGAGGTCTATGGCTGGTGAGTGAAGGGCAACGGCAGGAAGAAGGGTCTGGGTCGGGGCATACATACCAGTCAGCTGTGGCCCCGTCCTTCCTCTTATACAGGGCTCCAAACCACCCTCATCTTGCTAACAGCCACCCTGAAGTCTTCTGGGCCGGAACCCACTCCATCAGGTCACCTTTGTGACCTCAGCACTGACATCACAGCCTCACACAATGGATTCCTGAGATCTCTCCGAGGTGCCCTGTATCCCCGGGAACTCCACCACCCCCCTTTACCTCTTCTATTTCCTTTACCTTGATGCCTTCTTCATAGTGAGGGGCCTGGGCTGACCCTTCCATCACAGGCCAAGAGCCCTACTTCCACCACACCTGTATGTGGTGTGTGGAGAATCAGCCTTGGATTGCGTAATTAGGAGAGGCTTAGCCCCCATGTGCCCGTGGAGACACAAATTCAGCTGCATCCTGAATTGTTCTTCCTGGCATTCTATGTCTCCATCTTCTCTTTGACTCAACATTAGCCGTGAATTTTGTATATAGCTTCAGCATATTGACTTTCTGATGGGCAAGATCAAGAATATGAGAGAGGCCAAAAATGACATGAAGTTTTTATTTTACTTTTTAAAAATATTATTGTTATTCCCCAGAAGAACCCAAAGAATGGATTGGCAATTTACTGATATTAAAAAACAACAACAACAACAATAGGGAATGAAGGTGTGTGTGTGTTTTTTTAAAGATTTTATTTATTTATTCCTGAGAGACAGAGAGAGAAAGAGAGAGGGAGGCAGAGAGGGAAGGAGGCTCCCCACTGAGCAGGGAGCTGATACAGGACAGGATCCCAGGGCCCTTGGGATCACGACAGGAACCAAACTCAGATGCTCAACTGACTGAGCCACCCAGGTGCCCCAGGGAATAAAGTTGTTAAATAGAAAACCCAGAATTCAGCGTCACATACATTTGAGATGTTTATTTTATACCCAAATGGACATGAAGGGAGGGAGTTTGCTGCCTTGAGTCTACAGTTCAACAGCATGGGCAGAGTACTTAGAACTGCAAGACCCGTGAGTATAGTAACTGGATAAAGGTAAAAAGACCAAGGCAGGGGCACTACATATTGACAAGTCTGGAATATTAGATGTGCTCCACAAAGGAAATTGAGAAGAAATGAAACATTCAGTGAGAAAAAGGGGAGGGGGGAGAGCAAAGCAAATGAAGAAGAGTTCAGAAAGGAGAGAGTAACTGACGGTGTCGATGTTGCTGGTGGGTCAGGAAGATACAGGCGGAGAACTGACCACTGGGTTTGGCAAGAGAATGGGGGACCGTGATGGGTCTAGGCCTGGAGAGTGGAGGGGTCATAAATCTGACTGGAATGGGTTTAAAAGCAAGTGGGTTTAAAAGAAAGTGGTTTGGAAATGAAGTAGATTCAATAAGAGTTTTGAACCTAAGAGAAAGGTTATGATGGCTGCGTGGAAATGTGGGCATAGAGAAACTTTTGTTTTGTTTTATCTTAAGCTGGGAATATTACATCATGCTTTTATTCTGATGGGAACAACACAATGAGGAGGGACAAATGATGCAGAAGGGAGAGAAAATAAGTGCAGGACTAAGCTATTGAGTAGATGAATTAGAGAGACTGGGGTCAGTGGCCAAGTCAAGAGCTTGATTTTGGTCTTTATTCATAACAGGCTGGAGCACAGAGTGTGAGGTCTGTCAGTGGATCACCAGATTTCAGTTATGGCGAACAGGTGGGGGTCATTTAGGGGAAAGGTTAGAGAGAGAGTAGGGTTTTGCTGTTGCTAAATTATGAGTTCTAAATGGTAGGTGGAAAGGTTTGGAGAATTGATGACCAGAGGAAAACTGGGTCACATGAGGGGTTTTTGGAGCATATTGGGATGAGAATCAGAAAGATGGCACAATACGGCTTGAGCTTTTCAGGTAACGTGAGGCAAACAGGGTATAAAGCTTAACTAGGTAGATTAATTGATTGGATAGGGACTCCTGGGTGGCTCAGTTGGCTAAGCACCTGACCGTTGGTTTGGGCTCAGGTCATGATCTCAGGGTCCTGGGGTCAAGCCCCACTTCAAGCTCCGAGTGGAGCCCCATGGTGCACAGTCCGCTGGGGATTCTCTCTCCCTCTCCTTCTGCCCCTCCTCCTGCTGGAGCTCTCTAAATAAACAAACAAACAAATACATAAATAAATAAAATCTTTAAAAAAAAAAAAAAGGATGAATTGAGTGGATGAAGGCACCTTAATGGGAAGGTGGAAGATCCATTTTGGATGTAATTCTTTCTTGAGACCTATCTTTCTGCTACTTTGAGGGGGGAGTGGGAGTCCGGCAGTCGATCTGCAGGGGCGCTTGGAGTTTTGTGGACCCTCCTTCAGTCTTGCTGATGGCAGTGTCAGGGCTGGAGGAGGGGTCGTCTGTGAGGAGAACACGGAATTCCGTGGGTACCCTCTGCAGACCAGAGTCTGAATCCACGTCGCCACCTCCAGCGCTCCAGCCACAACCATCTCCCACCTGCTCCGTTGCAAGAACTGCCTCACTGGTGGGCCCACTTTCGCTTCATCCTCTAGCACAGTCTTTTCCCACTTGGCAGCCAGACCAAAGTCCTGAAACACCTGCATTGTTTGCTCAAAATCCAGCAGGGATTTTCTACTGCATTCATAGGAAAATCCAGAGTGCTTATCAGACCCTACAAAGTTCTTCCTGATGTCCTGTTTTTCCTCCCATTGTTTAGTTCACTCCACTCCAGCTATAACATCTTGTTATTCCTCAAACACATAAAGAATATTCCCACGTCACACTTTTACTCCTAGGTAGCCGCCTCTGCCTGGAACATACTTCTCCCAAGGGAGTGTGTGTTCAGTTCTCCCAGTTTCTTCTGATTTCTGATCAATTAATGCTTTTCCAGAGAGGTCTTCCCAGATTACCCTGTATGTAGAAAACCTTAGCCTGCTTCATTTTTCCTCATAGCAGTTATTCATAGGTTAAGTAGAATACAGTCTTATCCCCACAAAAGTAAACTCCTAAATAAAGGAACTTAATTTGGCCACTGCTATTTCTTCAATGCCTAAAACAATATTTGACTTATGAAATTATTTGACTTATTTGACTTTATTTGGCCACTGCTATTTCTTCAATGCCTAAAACAATATTTGACTTATGGAATTATTTGACTTATTTGACTTTATTTGGCCACTGCTATTTCTTCAATGCCTAAAACAATATTTGACTTATGAAATTGACTTATTTGACTTTATTTGGCCACTTCTCTTTCTTCAATGCCTAAAACAATATTTAACTTATGTAATAGTTTACATACCAATTGGCTGGGATACTCCTAGGGAGGCAGGAAGAGGAGGAGATGGGGCCTTTGCTAAGCACAGAAAACACAAGCTACGGACATTAGATATGCTGAAGGATGTGTTTTCTCGGAAGGTGCCATGCCCCCCACCCCCGCCCCGGACGCCTGAGTTTTGGTGATGGGAATATGCAGTCAGGGTAAGCAACTGTATCTCTCTGTGCTAAAGAGAGAATAGTGACAGTCCAGCAAAAGTGACAGGACTGTCAGCAAAGTCCTATGATTTTGACAATGGCAGTTGGTAAGAGATTCCTAAAGAGGATAAATACTTCCGTAGACCTGGCTGAAATGTGGGCTTCTCCTACCCTAGCCCACCAGGCCATTCTTCTTCCACTTTCAAACTGGAATAATTTGGACTTGGGAAATTGAGGAAATCTTTATGACTACATATGTGTCTATCTATAGTAATTTTCCCTTTTGTATGGCTATGTTATGACTGTCTTCCCCTACACGTGGGTCTGTGTATGTCTTAGGTATTTGGGTGTTGCTGTGCATGCCCATGACTGTGTGTGCAGTGTGCTGAATGTATGGCTATGCGACCTTGTGCATGTGTGCACAGCATATACATGACCTTGGGTATGTGAGCATGGCATGATATCTGAGTTTGTGGTTCTATGTACACAACTATGATTCCCTATCTCTATATTAATATATGCACGTGGTATGTGTGTGTGCTCATGTATGTATTGTAGATGAGACAGGGATATCACTCACAGATAGTTCCCTTTTTTGCAGAAGAAACAAAGCGAAACCTCAGATGTGGGCATGTGGGAGTAGCCATTTTATTGACAGATCTTCTACCCATGGCCAGTGGTCTATTATTCAGTGGAGAAAACATTGTTTGGTTTCTCCTGTTCCAGGACTTCTCCTGGCTGGAAGCATCAGAAGAGGTGGAAGGGGCAGATGATGTGGTCAAATGGGTCAGCAGGCAGGTAACAAGCAAATAAGTAGGCATGGTGGTTAGAATCCTTGGGGTCTCTTGAGTTTGCGAATAGCAGCACTGGTGTCCCCCCTCAGTAGCGATGAGTGCTTGCAGATTGGCTTGGTGGTTCCCAAATCCCATGGCCTGGAGAGATTCCATCTGCTGACTGAAACGAATCTCAGGGGCTTGTGGAAGGTGGGAAGGGCCTCCAGCTAAGGACTGTAGCGTCTGCAGGACGGTTCCAGACTTGTGGCAGCATTCGGGATCTTTGGGTTCAGCAATATCTGGCACATCCCAGGCCCAGGGCACGTGTCAGGGTGGCTGCAGCTGGGTGCGGGAAGCCAACCCAGGCCCCAGAGGTAGGGTGCAACCCAGGGCAGAACAACAGGAGCCTCTGTGGCCAGCAGCTGCAGGCCCTGCTCAATCTGCAATATTGCTCGGGACGCTTTAGGGCTGGCTAGGGCTATCAGCACGTCGGGAAGCTGTGTCTGCTGCAGGAACGGGGGCAGCTGCTGCCTACACTCTTCACTCAGCTGGGACATACTTAGGAACATCACCTGGGCTGCCAAGTACGGGTTGCTCAAAAGCAACTGCATCATGTTCCCTGTGATCTGGGAGCTGCTCTGCTCATCTGAAGCCTGGAGGTCATCTTCTAATTTCTGGTCAGAGCTATCTAGAGAGATGGTGCCATCTTTATCCTCTGCCTGGGGCTGCTGGGTGAGCTCTATGCTAGGTAAGGCTGGTACCCCAGCCGGCTGCTGAATGGGACAGGTGTGACTCCGGCACTTGGCGGGGATAGCGGTGGCATAGGCACTGGGAGTATGGGTCACCCTGTTGGGGGTAACATTGGCTGAGGTGATGGAGGATAAACCACGAGAACTAGTATAGATGACTCGGGTTGTAGGGAGCTGTGGGAGCCGGTCCCGCCGTTCCTGGGGTGGTGTTGGAGATGGAGGTGAGGATTGAACTTGTTCCAAAACTTGCCCTTCCAGGAGAGCTGTGAAAGGATTGCCCCCAAAGGGATCTTGTGAGCTGTTGAGCATTTGGTCATTGCAATCAACATAACTCTGACCCAGGGCGTTGTCCCCACCGGGCATTGTCTCTAAGCCCGTGTGTGCCAGTGGATGCTCAAGATTCTGTTCAGGTTGCTCGATCTGCATTATCTCTTGAATCATGGCAAGGTTTCTGGCCAGCTCCAGAGTCTGCCATAGGATCTCAGAATTGTCGAGGATGTGGGAGACTTCTGGGCTCTGCTGCATCAGTTGTTGCATGTCTGGGTGTTCTGAGATGAACTGTCTCATGAGGTCTGTGTTAGACAGGAGCTGCTGGATACTAGGATTCTGTAGTATTTGTGCTGTGTACTCTGGACTATCCACTTCCAGATCCTGGGTATGCATTTTGGGTGCATCAGGCTCCACGAGGAGGGCTGATTCCACTGGGGTGTGACTCACACCGGCAGGTTGGTACACTCCATTGCTGTTTCCTTCGGTGTTTCTGTCCCGGTGGCAGGGCTCTTTGGTCAGCAGGTTCCGGGAAGAATGGGCTAGGGATCTGGAGCTGCATTTGGACTTGATGACCAAGTGAATGGTGTGGCCATCTAGGATGCCCCTCTGGCTCAGTGTGTCATGGTCTTTGAGAAGGCGGCCCATGAAGACCAGCACGAGTTGGTCCATCTGGCACTTAAAGTGAGTGGATAGCTTCTCCTTGAATTGCCTCACTAAGGTGTCATCTGCTATCATAAAGTCTTCCTGCTTGCCTGCTGTCTTCACTATCACTCGGGTGACACTTGAAGAGATGTTCTTGTTTGCAGGCAAGCCTGAAGGACACCCATCCTGGGCCATCCTGGGCATTCGAGAGATGACATGCGGCATGGACCTCAGTCAGCAGGCAGATGGTGAGCAGGTGGAAGCCGGGGCAGAAGGGGTGAGGGCAGACGAATGTTTCTGCTGGCCTTCGTCTCAGGTGTTGCGTTCTTAGGCCAAAGGCTAGTTTCCTTGTTGCCCAGAGAGGGATGAGTGACCAGGCTGGGGCCAGGTATTTTGTGATGTTATATCCCCCACCCCACTTCTCCAGATGTGGCCCAGCTGAGGCCTGTCGTGGCTACTGACTCATACTTGGTACTAGGTGGACTAAGTAAAGATGACTCCACCCAGGGCTGCCCCTCCTTTCTGCCCCACCCACCAAGACCATAACCTCTTCAAAAAAGGGATATTGTGATGTCAACTCTAGTCTCACAGTCTCTGCCAGGACCAGCTGGGGAAGGGAGACGTATGTGTGGGGGTGGGGTTGGATCACCAGATCTCCATAATAAAATAAAATAAGGTCATTTTCCAGAAAATGGAAGACAAAGTTCTCGGGATAGAACTATTTAAAAAAAAAAAATGGGGATGCCTGGGTGGCTCAGTCAGTTCAACATCTGCCTTCAGCTCAGGTATGATCCCAGGGTCCGGGGATTGAGCCCCTGCTCATTGGGGATCCTGCTTCTCCCTCTCCCTCTGCCTGCCGTTCTCCCCACTTCTGCTCTCTCTCTCTCTGTCAAATATATTTTAAAAATCTTAAAAAAAAAAAAAAGTCCAGATCGTTTATGTGAGATGTGTTCTTGTCTGTGGTGTATGGGTCCCTTTAGGGATGGCAGGCTTTTTATGTTGAAAGTTGGGTTTGTTGAAGCCACGGATAAAACTGCATACCGGTAAGAATAGATTCTTTCCTGTAAGAAGGATCTTATTACTTTTGTTAGAGATCACAAAAAAGTGAGGCCTTACAAAGGAAAAGGCAGCAAGGACAAAGTTCACAAGTGGAAGAGGAGGTCATGATTTAGGTCATGATTTTCTTTGGCTCTAGGTTTAGGGATACTGGACTTAACTGACAGTGCTCCCATGTGGAGAAAGCTTTCCTCTGTCCTTAAAGCAGCAGCAAGGCTAGCTGGGGAGGCTCCCTAAGGAACATATCAGTTAAAGGCACGTGAGTCCTTCCTCGCAAAATATTTTTTATTCACCTATCTCTTGGCCTTTTCTACATGTCATTTTAGCAGAACTTTTAGAAAGATTTGATTCAGTGTCTTAGCCCAGTCTCCAGTGCCCACCTCTGTGTCATAGCATTAGGGGGAGAGATGTCTATAATTCAAGAGGTGATGGCGGAGGTGATTCATAGTGAAATCCCTAACAGAACAGGTTTAGGCAACTAAAACAGATTCTCAGTTCCACGCAGGTTTGGAGGATGGTGCTTGATCTGTATTTGGGCGGCAGATGAACCTTCCCTTAGTGGATACGTTAAAATGTGTACTTCTATCTATGGAGATGGAAATATTCTGCATATGAGGAGGAACCGATATGTCTGGTTGGATGTCTATTTGTGAATGTTCGTATATGTGGAAGTATCAGCATGAGACCGTGTGCATGAAGTATTCTGGTATCCTCTGTGTGACTATGAAGACTTTGGGGTCTGAAATTTTGAACATTCCATCCAACCCCATGGAAGGGAGTTAAATCATGGGGATAGATAAGTAACAGAGGTGGGGTGTCCAGGCCTCCATGTTCTCAGGGTGTTGAAGATGAGCAAAGAAATGACAGACAGTTGGCCAAGGGACTTCCTGTGTCACACCTAAAGATTCTCTATTGAGAATGTCTAGACCACCAGCTCAGTCCCCGTCAGACCTTTCTCATGCTCAGCCGTTCACTGCTCACTTCCTAGAATGGGACTTAGGCTAAGGCCTTCTCTCAATTGCATTCAAAGTGAGATCGAATCAGGACAGGGAAACATTGATTTTCACACCAAGACACTGTCCCTCTTCTCCCCAGGTACCCTGCAGGCGGCTGAGGATAAGAAAGCGGGCTTCTATACCCTTTCTAATGACCAGCTGCCCTGGGTCTCCGCACTGGGACCAGAGGCTCTCAACCTGAGACTTACCATTCTAAGCCGAGTTCATGGAATTTTATAATTGTCAGAGCTGGATTCCTGGTTTTCAAAACACAGAATAGATTTGTTTTAAAAATTAGAGTGCGGTTCCTACAATTCTAGGATTCTAGTAAAGAGGTGTTTGTTAGTGTTAGTGTTTGTTTCCCAGTTAAACCCCAATCAAATCCACCTAGGCCATTACTAAAAAGAACTTTAATGTGAAGATTGAGTTATTGATTCTATAGAATTATCAATTATAAAGAATCATCAATAATGAAGATCTAATCAACATTTCTCAATCAGTAGGACTGATGGCCATTTTGGGGGGTGATCCATCTGGAGGATGAGAAGGAGACATGATTCTCCCAGTACTCTGCCCCAGGGGGTCAGGGCCTGGAAGTTTTCTTGGGTGTGACCGGATGTGGTACAGTAGGAAGCCAGGAGAACTTTCCAGCTGGTAGTTTTGATTGCTTGTGCTTCAGTGTCAGGAAGCTGAGGTCATAATTGATCAGGTAGCCATCATTGTAGACATAGAGCTTGTGATCCGAGGGGGAGTAATTGATGCCATGCAGCGTTTCCAGCATCTTATCCAGCAGGATGCTGAGATGGCGCTCCCGCCCAGTGGTGGTATCAAAAGCATAGAAGATCTCCTCTTGGCGGGTGCTCAGGGGGCGTAAGGCATAGAGCACTCCACAGGCCATGAAGGCTCCCGACATGGCTGGCTTGTACTGGCTGGTGCGCCAGGTTTTCTCCACTTCCAAGGTGCTGGTATTGAGACGACTCACAACCAGGTTTCCCTTGCTCTCCTCAGTGGCATAGAGCACCCACAGCCCCTTCTCATCACCAGCAAAATCTATGTCTTTCCAGGACACACCAGCATAGGAGAAGCGGTTGTTGTAGGTGGCGCTGGGCAGCGGGCGTCGTCGCAGCAGAGTGTTGGAGGAGAGATTCACCTTGGCGATGTCACGTGTGCCGTAGTAGTTGAAGAACATGAAGTTCTCGTACACGGTATTACCACTGCCATCACCGTAGCCCATTGACCTCTCCACATAGTTCTTCATCAGCACCAGGTCATCATAGGACTTGTACAGCCGGTAGTAGTCAAAGTACCTAGGCCAAGTGCCACGCCAGAATCGTCAGGATACACAATGCTGATAAAAATGAGCAGGCTAGTGTTCTAATTAATAGCGGGAGCTTTGGAATCAAACAGAACTGATTTGTAATCTTTCTTCCTTTACTTACTACATACTGGGACAAAAACATAACTGTAAAAAAATCAGTAATAGTAATAACATTGACATCAACTCAACAATGCCTCGTGGAAACTCTGAGTGGCTTATCTCATTTAATTCTAGCAAAAGCACCAGAAGGTGGGTTGTATTACCACAGACTAGGGGACTTGGTTTCAGAGAGACTAAGTAATTTGCTCAAAGTCAGTCGACTCATAACTCAAATCTGTAAAAAGAATAACAGAAGAGTCTATTTCATTGATATTACGACTGACTGAAATAATACAAATAAACCAATTAGTACACTATTCATTGCCAAGTTAAGCAACCAACAAGGGATAGCTATTTTACTTTCCTACTTTATGGAGACTCTTCTGTACCTAGATTCCACTGCCTTCCACCTGCCCCTAAAACACGGGTGTACTGCAACAGGACGTCGTTCTGGAGCTGGATTTGGGGAGACATATGCTCATGAGGTGACTTTGGAAAGTTCTTTCAATTATCCCTGAATTCAGAGTGTTGTCACTGCTTGACATTGGTCAGTAAGTCCTGCCTTACCCATAGAGATTTTGAGATGATTTAAAATGCAAAGTTGGGGGCGCCTGGGTGGCACAGCGGTTAAGCGTCTGCCTTCAGCTCAGGGCGTGATCCCAGCGTTGCAGGATCGAGCCCCACATCAGGCTCCTCTGCTGTGAGCCTGCTTCTTCCTCTCCCACTCCCCCTGCTTGTGTACCCTCTCTCGCTGGCTGTCTCTATCTCTGTCAAATAAATAAAATAAAATCTTTAAAAANGGCTGTGTCTATCTCTGTTGAATAAATAAATAAAAATCTTTAAAATAAAATAAAATAAAATGCAAAGTCATGTTAACGCACTTCTCGTGCTGTAAAGCACCTGTAGGAATTGGGAGCAATGTTATCAGTAACACTAATCTGTCTGAGATGAGCTTCCACTGAGCTCTTCAGTGACAGTTTCAAACCACGTTCATGCTTCCCTCCCATAATCTCCTATTCAGTTGGCTCTTTCTCATACTCCTATATGGACTGACTTTAAGCTCCCTGCTTGTGTGTTAGCCTAGCCGCCTAGCCAGGCTGCCAGGTAATTGAAGGGCTCTTTCACCTACTTATGGATTCCGTTAGCAATCCTTTTATCTAAAAAGCATCTATCAGCACTGACTATGCTGTTCACTTTGCTGTGAAATCTCACATGATATTCTCAAAATTTAACTATCCTCACTTTCCAGGTGGCTAGAATGGGTCTGAGACGTTAATGCATTTCTCCAAGCTCACATAGCTTACGTGGTAGAACTGAGATTCAAACTCAGCTCCATTTGAGTCCAAGTCTCAAGTATGGTCAAGTTCATCCTTTAAACTACTTCTAAGAAGCAGCTAGGATTCTGAGGGCCAGGTGGAAAGAGTTTCCTCTTGAGATAAGATCAGGCTATAGATAGAACCAGTTTGGATTAAGATGGGATTAGAAATTTCACACAGTGGGTTTGTGAAGGAGCTCAGGGCCATCTCAGTCATCCTTAATCCTGAGAGCAGCTCTACGATGTAACCTGTCAGGCCTAGGCTAAGTTTGCCAGGGTCATACCTAAAATGGAGAGAGGAAACTCTGCTGGGGCCACAAAGAGACAAACCTGTTATGGTAGGGTAGGAAACATTTGGAATGAACCTGGTTAAAAAAGAGAAACCATCCTCGGCTCACCTGTCGCCTGAACTCAGAGGAGCCACCCAATAGAGGGAAGAGTCTGGATTGGGTGTCGAGTCTCGACCCCAGGCACCTGCCTTGTGGGAGAAGCCTCTCCAATTGAGTTGCACCACAAGAGGTCTGCTGACTCTCTGGAGGCCTCCATGGGCACAAGAACCTAGAGAAGAGGGCAGGCAAGGTAGAAACCAGGAGTGAAACACAAACCCACAGGGAGAGGACAATGAAAGTGTTAATAGCCATGTGTGCATTTCAGCACCTTTCCTTCTCCTTGAGGGCACACACAGGTGTATAAGCGGGTTACTTTGCATAATAGAGGACAGTGCACATGACTGATTATAGGGATGTCTATATATATCTGTGTATGCTAGTGTGCCTGCATGTGAGCGTGCACCTATCTCAGTCTGCGTGCCTCAGTGATGCGCCATGCAAGGAAAAGAAAGATTGATTCTACATCAAGACCTTTGGTACCCAAACGTCAGTACCCCATAAACAACCCTCCATTCCCATTCCCTGTCTTTAGGGAGATGAGATCTTAAGAAATTCAGACTGAGACCTCACCAGGGGGCAGGGGTGGACCAGAAGCCTCTTGCCACTTCTCCCTTTCACAATCAATGAGCCGGCTCTCAAGGACATCCACCTCCTGGCGGTAAGCTCGTAGGTTGCGCTGGTCAGAGTCAGCCAGAAGCTTGAGTGAGAGGCTGGCATTCGCCACCTATGGAAACAAGATGCCAAGGATATGGGTCATGGACTGTTCCTAAGAACTGAAGTGAGGCTCCCATATCACTCAGCTCAGTATCTTTTTCCCCCAGAGATTTTAGAAATCATCACATTTATGAGATTAAATAAGACAGGAGACTACGGAGGGGAGATGGATTCTCTAATCTGTCCACGTACCTGGCTCTGGAGTTGAGAAAGGAGGTCCTCAGTCACACTACCTCCTCCCTTGGCCATAAGCTGGGTCACCAACTCCCGTGCTCCCTCCAGCTCCAGGCGTAGCAGGCTGTAGGTCGGGGCCTCCTAGGAGGAAGCAAGGGCAATGGGATTTCTGGGCTTCAGGGCAAGGTTCATTTCCAGGACCTGGTTACCCTGATCTTCAGTGGTACCTGTGGACTCACTGACATGGCTGTGGGACCAGGGACAGGCCTGTGCCCCAAACTTCAACACCTGTGTCTCTTTGTTCCATTCACATGCCGTCAAATGCCACACAACCAACAAAATACTCTCAGATCTGACACTTTCATTTGTTCTATTAGAGCCCTTGAGGTGAGCATTCGTGTCAACTCCATCTCACACCTGAGGACGCTCATGTCCCTCTTTTCACTGCAAGAAAAATAACTGTTTCCCCCGGATGCCCAGCTTCTCTCCCTGCTTTCCTATTACAGCCACACTCTCACGAGTGTCTTGGTGAGTGAATGAATGCACAGACTCCCAGCTTCCTGGCCCTCTCCCATCAGGCTTCCCCAGGGCTCCATGAATGCCCATTCCAAAGAGCAACTGCCCACATCGCATGGTGGATGCCACATTTCCATTCACTCACATTTACTTAGAGCGTTGACTTCAAGCTCACCAGCCGGGTCCACAATTCTCTCCAGATATTGCCCCTATTTTAACTCAACTCCAACTCTTTTCTGTCTCCTTTGCACTGGCCATCCCACTTCCCTCTTCTTTCGCTATAACCTCTGCCCGTCTCCCGCTGCACCTCTACCCATGAATTGTCCTGTTAGTGGAGGAAGCATATCGTACACAAGCTTCCCTGTACTGTGACTGCCACTGAGATTCCCAGAACGATACCTAATTCTTCCTTCGTCTTCAGGATTCATCTCAAAGAAGAGGGCTATGCTTCCTTCTGCAATTTCTTTCCCACCCTGGCTCATCTCATGCTGGATCCAGGAGGTCACAGCCCCAGCACTCACCCTGGAGAGCTCCTGATCATACTTGTGCATGAGCTCCTGGGTTATAGCCTGTAGCTGCTCCAGCTGCTTCAGGGGGGTGTGGTTGTTGGGCAGGTGAACTACGCAATGGCACAGGCCATTCTCATCCACAGAACCTGGCACACTTTTCACCAGCTGCAAAAGCAAGGCCATGGGCACATTAAGCGTGATGACACATGGAGCACCGTGTGCTGCGTAGGGACATGCAGCAGAAGAGCCGACCTTCCTCTGGGGTGTCTGAAAAGAGCTCTCTGCACAGGAGGCTTTTCATGACTGTCTCAGTCGCCTTCTGCTGCGACTTGGAGTGACCCTTCCCTTGACTTCCCAGAACATTGCACAGTCCCCTTCCAGCTCCTACAGATGGGGCCATCCTCACCCTACCTCATACACTGGCTGTTTCTGGTTGCAGTTCACAGAACTTAGAGTAGGCTCCTCCTGGAGGTTCTGTGGAAGAGAGGAGAGATGATGTGAAAAGAAGTCTTGGGGGACCCGTTTAGGGGCACCATTTAGAGGTACCACTACTCTGGAGATTCGGTACATTACTGCAAGTTCACTTTGCCATGAAGGCAGCAGGAACAGAGAGCTCCAAACTGTCAAGGAAAGGAGATGAATATTAGCAGCACCATGAGGCACCAGAGTCTGGACTGATATTGAGCGCTCACTAGAACAGGACAACGTCTGGCTTCAATTCTTCATGTTATACTTGAAAACCACTGGTTCTGAGAATTAAAAAAAAGAATCAGCTGGGGTTTCTTACAGATTCTTCAAGAATCAAGATGGGTGACTACTGTCCTTCTCTGAATATGCCCACACATAGCTCTCCTGGCCCTAGGAGTTGATTTTGCATGTTTTCAGTCTGCAGCTGCAGCCCAGTGGTATAGCTTCGGGGGATGATGAACACGTGCCTACAATAGCCCAGGTGGGCCTCCCTCAGGAACAGCATTCTTCACACAAAAAGAGGGTGGCAGATTTCTGCAGAAAGTGAGGCCTCAAAGAAGAACAGGGTGGAGCCCAGAAATCCTCCTCTCTCATCTCCATCCTTGTTTTCCCTCTCTCACCCTAAGCCCAGCAACAATCAGAGCAGATTCGGTATCCCACCCTCCTTCCAGACATTCCTCGGTCTCACCACCTTCACTCTCTCTCAAAACCTGGGACTTCTAGAAACAGATCAGTGTGGTGAGGGAAGCCACTCCAAAGCCCAGAGCCATATCCCCACCTGCTTCAGATGCCTCCACCTTCAGTCTGTACCTGAGTCTGTCCTGGAAGCACCAGGAGGAGCGGCAGTAAGGGCAACCAGAGGGCCAAGGCAGGCTGCATCTTGCTTCTGCTACAGGAGGGGAGCAAGACCCTCGAGGTCGTCTAGGCTTTTATTTCTGGTACCAATGAATGGTCACAGCAGGAGGGATATAGATTTCAACATCTGAAAGGACTGAGCAAGTGAGAGCGGTTTTGAAGGGACAGGGTGGGGCGTGGGAAAAGAGGACTGTGATACACTTGTGCTTCCGGATATGGGTAGAAGGGACTTTTTTACACAAACACGGTCTCTCTCCTCTGTCTCCGGCTGAGATCTGTCCTTGTCCTGCTGAGCCCTCCTGTCCAAACAGAAGAATGCAAACCTGAGACAGGCTGTGGGGGGCACTGGGATGGGTCCCTTTCAGGAGGGTGTATGGGCTTTCTCTCAACTTCAAGGGAGGAATACCCTAGAGGAAAATGTAACTATCCATCTGAAGGAGCCATTTACTTAACCAAGGGCCCTTGGAAGAGGGCCAAGCTCTATCTCCGGGGGACTGCTTCAGCCACCTCGTGCTGGCCTGCTCTGCTATGTTCCCTCCCACCCCTAGTGTCTGTCCTCTTCACTGTTCTAAGCACCCTAAACATTTCCATCCCACCCCACTATTCAGATGGATCTGCTAAATCGACCTGCTGCCAGCAGCCTCCACAGCCTGTCCTTCAAGAAAACCCCCTCCCAACATCTTGTCAAGCCTCTAGTCCTTTGGGCTGTCGCCTGATGTACCCTAAAGAAAAGGAATAGTTGGTTCCTGAGTGAACGCTCAGTGTTCCTGGGGCTGACCACCCAAAATGTTCTTTCCTTTTCCACTATGTCTCTTGAGTACTTCCCAGGCAGTGGTGAATCTCAAACCCCCCAAATAAGGGAATGTCAGATGAAGGCTGCATTTTCCTTCATTTTTCCATCGAGAAATTTGTATCTTTTATTATTTCCCTACTTGTCATTGCTCCCCCAATTCCAATATCATAGGCATTTCACGTAAAGGTCATTTACTAATGCTTCGCCTCCTTTAGAGCCCACTGCCTGACACATAATACCCAGTAGAAAGAGGCATATGAAGTGTGTAGTTCTCCTTCCACGGAAAGGGCCGGGGAGCTAAAGTGAATGTATGACCCCAGGAAGACATGCCTTGGGCTCTGTGGGGGCAATCCTTGATGAGAGATTATACCCACATCTTGCTTTACAGATTTTCACCCTCTGACTCCCTGCTCCAGGCTGGGATCCATTCTCCTTCAACTCCTCTGGCCTGGCCTTGCTGTACCCACAGGTCCAAGGGAGCCACAGAGGTTAGGGAGGTACGAGAGGAATGAGTTGGGACTTCAGCTGCATGGAGCAGGGAACCTCTCCAGAATCACTGTCCAGCCGGGAGTTCCTACAACCTTATGTAAGAAGGGGTGGAGAGGAGGAAGTGTGCAAGAACAAAGGGCTCAAAGCATGACAACTGGAGCTGGGGTCCTCTGCCTATGTGTTGCCAAATAAACTAGCAAGTGGAACCAGTTGGGAAAGCCGGGGAAAGCTCTGCACGTGAGCAGAGAGGGAAATAGCTCAGGTGGGCGGCACGGGGCAGTCCACTGCCTTCCCTCCCAGAGCCCGCAGCTCTTCCAAGATTGACAGTGTGAATCAGCCAGCTCAGAACTCGTGTCAGTTTCCAGAGCTCTGTTCTCTTTGATTCACATTGTGCCATTTCCTCAGCCCCATCTGTCTTCACCCGGTCAGCAAACATGGAGTTCCTGCTTAGCGTCACACACTGGACAAAAGGCCCCATGCAGAGCCACTTCTCACTAATCCGGTGCCGGCTGGCTGAGTGATGGAGAAAGATGAGATCTTGATCTCCACGCCGTGTCCTGGGCCTCCTTGTTTGCCGCAGTCCAGACCCAACATGTTCTATGTGTGTGAGATGCAACTGTGGAGATTAAGGCACAGTTAGAAAGGATAGGGAATTCTAGCCACTCTAGGTCCAGGCCAGGCTAGGTGAGCTCAGTGTGCATTCTGTCCCTGAGCAGGAACAGGGCTAGGGTGACCAGAGTGCCACCTATTGGCAGATGATGAAGACACCTCGGTTAGAGCCCCGCTCAGAGGGCGGGGGCAGCAGTATTTGGCCATGGGAGGGCCTGTGTCTCAGCAAACAGGTGCTCAGTCAGTGCCACGGGAGGCCTTCTCAGGGCCCGCATCCCTTACTGCCCTGGCCCAGAAGAGCCCGGGCCAGCGCCTGAGCCTCTGAGCGATCTTCTGGGTCCGTACTCTGTAGCCCACGAGATTAAGGGCCGGGGGCATGACCACATAGAGGTTGGCCAGGAGGATGTGGATATGGCGGGGCACCGTGTGGCGGCCAAAAAGGTGAGCCAGGAAAGAGAAGACAGTGATGACGCTGGCGGTCGCCCCCCAGGTGCCCAAGGCTTTGCAGCGGGCACCGTGGGACGGCAGGCGACACACAGCGCGGAGAATGAGGGCGTAGGAAGCAGCGATGAGCCCCAAGTCCAGGGCCGGGGACAGCAGCGTGGTGGCCAAGCCATACCAAATGTTGGGGCGCGTGTCGCCACAGGCCAGCCGAGCCACACCCATGTGTTCACAGTAGGTGTGGGGGAGCTCCCGCTGCCCACAGTAAGGCAGTCTTTGGAGCAGGGCCACAGGGGTACCATGACACAGGCACCACGGGTCACCGCGGCTACAGCCACTATGCCCACCACGCGCTGGGTCAGCAATGCCCCGTAGCGCAGAGCCTGGCAAATGGCCACGTAGCGGTCCACGGCCATGGCCAGGAGCACCGAAGACTCGGCAATGAAGGTCACGTGGGTGACAAAGAGCTGGGCTAGGCAGGCCGCAAAGGAGATCTCCCACAACAGGCCCCAGAGCACAGCCAGAGCTTTGGGTACCATGGATGTGGCCAGAACCAAGTCAGCGGCTGCCAGAAGCCCCAGCAGCTGGTACATGGGTGCCCAGAGTGTCTTGTCAGCGGCCACCAGCCCCAGCAGAAGGCCGTTCCCTGTCACAGCAGCCACGTACAGCAGGCACAGAGGCACCGAAAGCCACGCGTGCAAGGCCTCCAGGCCCGGCACCCCCAGCAGGACAAAGGGCCCAGGTCCAGGGACGAGCACAGTCTGGTTGAGAGTGGGCAGTGTGGGATCCAGTCCCATCTCCTGGTTCCACTGCGTTCTGTCCCTGCAGGGTGTGAATGAGGCCTGTGAGGGGCCAGAGCCAGCTCTCTGGGGATGAGGGTCGGGGTTGCGGGTGCTGCAGCTTTTGCTGACCTATGGGTTCTATAGCCCTCTGTGGAATAGCTAACGTTTCCATCTGATGAATGAAGGAACTTGGGGCTGGCGGGTCAACAGACTTACTCCACGGCACACAACTGGTAAATACAACTAGGATTTGAATCGAAACTCATCTGACTAAATCGGGGAACCAGGGTGGCTCCATTGGCTAAGCATCTGCCTCCGGCTCAGGTCATGATCCCAGGGTCCCAGGATCCAGCCCAGTGTCAGGCACCCTGTTCAGTGGGGAGTCTGCTTCTCCCTCTGCCCCTCGCCCCACTCCTATTCTCTCTCTCTCTGGCTCTCAAATAAATACATAAAATCCTTAAAAAAAACCAAAGCTCAAAACTCACCTGACTAAAAACCACACTCTTCTGACAGTCTTCTCTGGGTAGTATTTCTCCTCATTGGCCCAGGGACACGGGAGCATCCGAATACCCTTTTCCTGATGGCCTGTCCCCAAGGAAGTTGTTTGTGTCATCCATCCCTGGTCCCAGCAACATTCTCTGTGCTCCCTCCATTACTGTAAGTCAGATGTTTGGAGAGATGTAATCACTCTTTTTTCTTTCACTCACTGACTGACACTCAGACAAAACTCCTCTTCCAAAGTCCTTTTCCAGACGCCCCTGGACTAGCTCACCTCCTTGCCCAAACAGCCTAGTTTTTTGTCTAGTATTTTGTCCCAGCTGCCCATGGCTTTGACATCCCTCCCTCCAGTTCTGTTATCATACTTTGAAGTACCTGGGTCGGGAAAATTAATTCCTTCTTTGACCAGTGTGGACTCTCATCCCCTCACTCAGCTTTGTGCCTCTTTTTCCTTCTGTTCTTTGTCCATGGACAGACCCATCGAGTCTGGAGGAACTAGTCTGGAAAAGTTCAGATCACCCAGAGAACACAGAAGACCGTCAAGGTTGAGCAGCCGTGGAAAGGCCTGCGGCAGGTGCCTCGATGACAGTATAGGTGCACACGGTGGAGGCGGACGGACTTTCCTTCCTTGGGTTTACATGGATGAGGAACAGCCTACACAAAGGACGTAAGCCAGAACGTGCTTTCCATTCTCTGCCTGAAGTCCAGCTTGTGTCCATGAACTTCACGAGATATTGCATTTGGTGTTCTAAGCTCTTCCGGGGAGTGAGGGTCCTGGGGCATGGGAGCAGAGAACAGGGTGGCCTGCAGTGGCAGAGGGGAGCTGTGGGGGGCTATCGAGCCTTTCTGGGTCTGCTCCAGGCTTCTCCGCAGCATTGCCTCCTGGGCCTTCTCTCACACCCCCCCATTTTCACTCCTGAGAGAAGAAGCAGGTAATAAACCAGATTAGACTTTCTCAAATTAAAGTCTCACTGGTTTAGAAACCAGAACGTCCTTATGAAGAATAAGGCTCTGCCACGTCATGGCGTCTGGTCTTACCTCTCTCAGCGTGGGGGCCCTTGGGCTCCTCTGGACCCTGAGAACATCCTTTCAGGATTAACAAGACAGACCCAGCCTTTCCAAGGAAAGAAAGATGTCACTCCCTTAGGCCTGGGAACGTTTCTCCCCAGACCACAGGCAAACATAACCTGTAAAAGGCTGGGGCCCCATAGCAAAGCCCTGAACTCAGGGTGGGGGCCCTACCAGCATATTTCCTTATGGCAAAATTCCAGGGAAAGCTACCCCATATGGCCCATGCCCACCGTGCACACTTCTGCTCCTTCTCATAGGCTAAGTGAAGGGAGGAGAAAGCTGCTGAGAGCCCTCCTCTCAAACTCCAAACTCCGCCTCAGTGTCTGCTCTGAGCCTGGCCATAGACAAGGGGCTGCTTCTCATCTTCCACTGCCCACTCCTCTCTCCCCTGGTCCCTCGCCCCTTCTCCAGGCCTCGCACAGTTCGGTGTCCTCTCTGAGTCAGGGGATCACAGGGGACATCCCGAGGGAGGCAGCAGTAAGATCTCTGCTCTCCCTGAGCTCCTGAACAGGAGACTGTCTCCGAGCCACGGTCTGGATCCCTGGAGCTGCTCCTACCTGCCTGTGCACGTTAAGCCATCCCACTGTCTGTGCCCCTTGCTGTGATCTGAAACCAATGCCCAGAAAGGCTAGGGTCACACACAGCTGGGACTGAGGAACAACATCTGCATCCCAGTCCTGGACTGTTTCCTCTCCTGGAAGTCTTCCTTGCTTCTCACTTGACAGCAGTCATCTTCTGGCAGGAGAAGATACTCTGCCATTCGCACAGATTCGGCAGCTCATCTGACCTGGGTTTCCACTCCCACTCTGAGGGGTCCTCCTTCTGACTCCATTCACACATGCAGGACTTCTTCCTGGCATGAGTCACTGGAGATCCGCGGGGCACACAGAGCTGCATGAACCAGCCACAGACTGAGACTCACCTCCCTCCATCTGCTGCCTCGTCCCCATGGCTTCCAAGCCAGAGCCCGTGTCCTCCCTCTTCCTGCCCTGTGATCCTTCTCAGACTGCCTCGTTCTCCTCAGAGTGGCTCACAGACTGTGTCCTGCCTCAGGGGCTTGAGAGACCAGTATTCCCTCCAGGGAAGAGCAGAAGGAGGAACATTCCATGCAGCTAGAAGCAGTGACACAGAGAGAAGGCAGAGTGGAAGAGTCAAGAACTGAACTCTGGCAGCAAGGGTCCAGTCCCAGCTCTGTAGTATGATTTAGAGGGAAGCGATTAAGCACTTTGGCCCTTGGTTTAATTGGAATTTGTGATCCCCATGCTCAGTGCGGAGGAGGTGGGAGTGAGAGGGAGGCCAGGCACAATGTTCCATTCTTCCTGTTCCCTTATAATCCCCCTTTCAGCACCGTGGTTACAATCTAGACCGGGCTCCGAGGCCACATGATCTAGGTTCAGACCCTAGTTCTGCCACATTCCAGCTGTGCAACTTTGCACCAGAGAATCAACTCCTCTATGCCTTTATTTCCCTTCCCTAAATTGGGGGTGAGAATAAATGCAACGACTTTACAGGAACCTTGTAAGCATAAGTAAAATAACATATGTAAACAACATATGTAAACAAAACTCCCGATTATCTGGGACTTTGAGGACGATGGCAGAGTGGGAGGATCCTGAGCTCGCCGCAGTCCGTGGCGATATCAGGAAACCGTCACATCACCGGAATCAACCCAGAGTTCGACCTGAAGGCCAGTAGAACAGGCTCCCCATAGAGAGGAGTCCACATCAAAAACAATTTTTTGGCTAAAGTCTATGAATTGAATTATGAAATGCTTTTTTCCACCAAAAAGCAATAAAAAAATGAATAAAGCAATATTGCTTGAAATATTGCAAATACCCAACGCATATTAAATAGAATTGTAATTATGATTTTCACACTGGTATTATTCCTTGAGCCCATTCCTAATGAGTTCCTTTCCACTGCACCCCGAGCTCTCAATTTCCTAACCTGATCAAGCCAGCTTTAATACATATTCAAAACAAAAAAGATGAGATAGGAGCTGAACTAAAGAATATTGAAACACGGTGGTCCTGAATGTGTAAAAAAACCAGTGGCTAAATGTCAGGCTGAAAGTATCAGATTAGAATTGATTAGACAAAAGAACAAATATCCCATGACAACAGAGCCAAGAAAAGGGGATTAAAAACAACATTGCTTCCAAATAAAATAGAGAACGTGGGGGTATTGTCTTTTAATCCCTGCTCCTGGTCCCCAACCTGAACCTTCCACATTGTTCTGACCCAAAAACAGGGACAAACGAGTGGTGACACTTCACCCCACTTCTCAAACTTACCAGCCATGCTGGTCTCCACCTATGCTCTCCATAGCACCCCAAAGTCATTCTCTGAAAAAGGGTGTAAGCAAAACGTTTCCAACAGGACAAAGAGGCTTACTGGACCACCCCATGGGGATTGGCACCTCTAGCAGGACGTTCAGTGCTTGGCTCACTATGGCATACATCCAGGTAGGGCACAGGGAGAAGAGCTTCTCAGGAGTCCCAGGACCCTGTCTTGGGGGTGACTGATCTAGGCTGAGGAATTCCTGCTCCAATGGGTCAGAGCTCTCACCTCTCTGCTGGGGAGGTGGGATTAAAGATGAGGAAGGGGTATCCAGCCTCCATCTATCCAGGGCTGCTCCAGTCCCTGTTGCTCCCACTTTGCCATTTGGTACTCAGTGCACTGGTGACCTGCAGACTCTGAAGGTGCTCCCGGGGCAAGTCTGAGGGACAGCAGGTGTGGGTGTGAAGGATTTATGGGTCTCTTCTCTGGCCATCAGGGGGGGCACGGACTCTGCTTCCCTGGTGGGATTGAGAACCTGCGAGTCACAGCTATAAGGGATTAGCAGAGGTCTGCAGTCATCTCTGCTGACGCCCTGGTCCCCCAAGGTTTCCATGCCTGACGCACTCAGATCCCAGGAAAGGAAGACACTGAGCAGGGAGGTATCTGCAGAACCCCTGTCTGGAGCGCAGCACACTCAGATGGAGACGTGCTTCACGCTCCACAAATAACAAGCCCAACTTCCTCCTAGACATGGACAGTGCTCATTACTTAGCATTGTTTCTGCCCCTTAGCCTGACATACAGACCAAACAGCATGGTGGGAAGAGCCTGTGTTGTTGAATCGGGCAGACATGGGGTTGAATAGGTTCCACTACTACCCAGACTGGAGCAAGGGTCTTACTCTTCTGACCCAGTGTTTTTCCTTCTACAATGACAAATCGTAGACCTTCTCCCAGGAGGTGGTGTGAAGACTAGAGCAGCAAGCATGGAGCACCAGCAGGGTGCCTGAGCTCGGGAGAATGACGCAACATTGCTCAAGGGCGCGTGGCTTGCAGAGTCAGCTTGAGGACACACTCTGGCTCTCTCAGATGCCCGCTGGACTGACATCTGGTAGCTAGTGGAAACTTATAATACACATTAGTAGTTTCACAACTCTCCCCTTTCTCGAAAATGACCAGGCTTCCACTTATTGGGGTATAAGAGGATGTGGTAATACCAGATATTTCAAAATATGTCCCCCACACTTCATATTTGTTTTTAGACCTAACTCAAATGAGTTCTGTTGTGTTTATGCTGTCACAGAACAAACTTAACAGGTTCTCCAAAAATAAAACCGAAAAAAATATCCTTATAGTATAGTTATCTCCTTATAGTACAGTAATCCTTATAGTAATGTTTTAATATTCTAGAATGGCCCCGTCACTTCTCATGTCCAGCCTTTCCCTTGTGGAGTATGTGTGGATACATTGGAACTGGACATGTGGGAGCAGTTGTCGAGATACGACCTGCAGACAGAAAGAGCAAGTCCACTCTGCAAACATGACGATTTATTCCCAAGAGATCTAAGTGAGGAATCCACCCTGCACTGCTGTTCATGGGAGTCCGTGCCAGGCAGGCTGCCCATTTTACAAGGACCACATCGCATCACATGTACAAGGGAGTAGTTAGGGAGACAGAAGCCAACTCACAGAACAACTAAAGCTGGCAAAGTATATTTCATTGCCACTGGATGAATGCACAGATATTGCTAGCATGAAAATTATTTTAAGTATGTGTGATATCAATATGGCAGTGATATGGGGGTGCCTGGGTGGCTCAGTCGTTAAGCATCTGCCTTCGGTTCCGGGCCTGATCCCAGGGTCCTGGGATTGAGCCCCGCATGGGGCTCCTCTGCTATGAGCCTGCTTCTTCCTCTCCCACTCCCTCTGCTTGTGTTCCCTCTCTCACTGGCTGTCTCTATCTCTGTCAAATGAATAAAATCGTTAAAAAAGAAACTATGGCAGGGATATGAATAAGAATTCGTCTTTCAGGGGAGAGGAGGTTAAGATGGCGGAGGAGTAGGGGACCCCTTTTTCAGCCGGTCCCCTGAGTTGAGCTGGATAGGTACCAGACCAGCAGGAATATCCACGGAATCAGCCTGAGACGCAGGAAGATACATCTGGATCTCTACAAATGAACATCTCCAGTGCTGAGTATCGAGGTACGAAGCGGGGAGCC
>NC_048225.1:57860803-57860881 GCF_002007445.2 Ailuropoda melanoleuca
GGACCCCCACGCTTGAGACAGCAGGCTGAGAAGGGAGCTCCGGGAGCGTCCGCGGGGCGGCTGGTGGCTGGAGGGCCA
>NC_048225.1:57860981-57870740 GCF_002007445.2 Ailuropoda melanoleuca
CCCATGAGTCACAGCTGTGCACTGTTAATGAGGGATTAGCAGAGGTCTGCAGTCATCTCTGCTGACTCCCCGGTCCCCCCAGGTTTCCATGCCTGACGCACTCAGATCCCAGGAAAGGAAGACACTGAGCAAGGAGGTCTCTGCAGAACCCCTGTCTGGGGCGCAGCACACTCAGATGGAGACGTGCTTCACGCTCCACAAATAACAAACCCAACTTCCCTCTAGACATGGACAGTCCTCATTATTTAGCATTGTTTCTGCCCCTTAACCTGACATACAGACAAAGCAGCGTGGTGGGAAGAGCCTGTGTTGTTGAATCGGGCAGACATGGGGTTGAATATGTTCCACTACTACCCAGACTGGAGCAAGGGTCTTACTCTTCTGACCCAGTGTTTTTCCTTCTACAATGACAAATCGTAGACCTTCCCCCAGGAGGTGGTGTGAAGACTAGAGCAGAAAGTGTGGAGCACCAGCAGGGTGCCTGAGCTCGGGAGAATGACGCAACATTGCTCAAGGGCGCGTGGCTTGCAGAGTCAGCTTGAGGACACACTCTGGCTCTCTCAGATGCCTGCTGGACTGACATCTGGTAGCTAGTGGAAACTTATAGTACACATTAGTAGTTTCACAACTCTCCCCTTTCTCGAAAATGACCAGGCTTCCACTTATTGGGGTATAAGAGGATGTGGTAATACCAGATATTTCAAAATATGTCTCCCACACTTCATATTTGTTTTTAGACCTAACTCAAATGAGTTCTGTTGTGTTTATACTGTCACAGAAGAAACTTGCAGTTTACCAAAAAACAACAAAATCTTTATAATATTGTTATCCTGTGTTTTAATATTCTAGAATAGTCCAATAACCTCTTCTCATGTCCAACCTTTCCCTTGTGGAATATGTGTGGATACATTGGAACTGGACATGTGAGTGCAGTTGTCGAGATACGACCTGCAGACAGAAAGAGCAAATCCACTCTGCAAACATGACGATTTATTCCCAAGAGATCTAAGTGAGGAATCCACCCTGCACTGCTGTTCGTGGGAGTCCGTGCCAGGCAGGCTGCCCATTTTACAAGGACCACATCACATCACATGTACAAGGGAGTAGTTAGGGATACAGAAGCCAACTCACAGAACAACTAAAGCTGGCAAAGTATATTTATTTCATTATGTAATATAAATTCTCTACAGTAAATGCAACTATGGACACTTTTAAGAAACAGTATGTCTATTTCTGCAAGTCCTTCATTTGTTTCCCATCCTTAATCCAGTAAAACCTAATTTAATGCATTTTATGCCTTTGCGTACAATCATAGATATGAGATTGTGTGTGACATGGTTATTTAAAGTTTTATTTTTCTAGGAATTTATTTTATTCTCCAAAAACCTTAATATATAGTTTTTGGAAATTAAAAAAAACAAACAAACTCCTCCTTGCTCATTGATAGTTTGAGAAGACCTTTTCTAGAGGCTTCTATATATGTTCCTATACAAGTTTACCCACCTTGGTGATTCAGTGGTATTCTTAGCAGAAGAATGAACTATGGTGATGGTTTGGTGGATCTTGACTCACTCTTGGATGTGTCCTCCCACGTTTACACTTGGAAGTAAAATAATAAGAAGGATGGGGCGCCTGGGTGGCACAGCGGTTAAGCGTCTGCCTTCGGCTCAGGGCGTGATCCCGGCGTTATGGGATCGAGCCCCACATCGGGCTCCTCTGCTGGGAGCCTGCTTCTTCCTCTCCCACTCCCCCTGCTTGTGTTCCCCCTCTCCCTGGCTGTCTCTATCTCTGATGAATAAATAAATAAAATCTTAAAAAAAAAAAGTTTAAAAAAAAATAATAAGAAGGAGGCATGAATACACACTCATATCATATTCTTGAGTTTGGCTTTACTGGGAATAATGCTTATATTTGTATATCAATTTGTCTGACTCTTATGCCTATGCTCAATTACCCCTCAAGAGGAAGTAAAGAATGTGTGATAAATTATTAACTTTTGAATGTCGACAACAGCATCAAGTTATGAGATAGTTTACAAGCCTCATCTACTGCTCTTCCAACCAGCTTCCTAAATCTACCAAAGACAGTTCATGAATCCTCCTACTTCTCACTGCCCAACCCCTACAAATCCCCTGGGCAATGCCATCATCACTATGAATGATTCCTCCATCAGCCTACAGATCAGACAACAGATTTTTTAAACACATGATTTCTCACTTAGGCTCAGGCAATCCCTTCCGGCTGGTAGGTCCTGTTCCCCTTAATCTTGAGGATCTTGTGTTCTTCTAGACCATCACAGAAATGAACTTTGCTAGAAAGCTGTCCTTGCCTCTGAGGAATGGTTGGGTATGCTTCCTTCGTGCTTCCCTAATATCCCATGCCACTCATTGCAGTGCGTAAGATTAGCTGAGCAAAGTATCTATGTAGGTGATATATTCCTTTTGCCAACCTAGAAGCTTTCTAATTGTAAGAAGCATGGGTGGTATTATATACATTTCGGTAGTGCCAATTTCTATGCATTTTGTTTCCTATAACCTATACTTTGTGAACAATACTAAACTGAAATTACGACCTACAAATCATTGCACAATTATTTTAATATTATAGGTTCAGAATGACAGGTGCAAGGCATTAAATCTCCAACTGCCTTCTTTCTTCGAAGAGAGATATTATAAATCCATTCCATCACTCGTTTTTATGCCTACATTATTATCCTGAACACAATAACTATATCTAGTTGTCATTGACTTATAAAATGGAGCACATGTGCACAATCAGGTCTAGGTACACTGTGCAAATGTTGGGCTAACGTGGGGGTAAACAGGATGATGGAGGGAGTAGCACTAAAATCGAAGACACAACAAATGGAATCCCAAACACCTAAACAATGGTGACATGTGGAAATTCTGGAAGACAGGGTTTAGAGACACATTCATGAATCCCTACTATTTGTAGGATATAGCTCTAAATTCTGAGGATGGAAATTCCTCTAATGAAATGGTTTTAATATCCCATAACTAATATAAACGATGAGGAATTTGCAAAAAGAAAAAGATATAGGATAAGACAACTTATATGTGACAAGCTAATGCTGATATTTGCATAACTATTCTCTTTTACATCCTGCCAGACCATGGAATGTAATCCATGGTCTGACCCTGGAACAGAATGTTTGCAGCCAGTCTCATCACAAAGAACCGTTGGCAGCTGGGGGCATCAGATTTGACCTTGAGAGAAGAGAAACACCAGGCTTAACCTGTTTTCAACTTCCATAAACACTAAAGTAGAGGGGGATTTTATTTTATTTTAATTATTTATTTAAAATCAATTTAGTTAACATATACTGCAGTATTAGTTTAGGGGTACAGTTTAGTGATTCATCATTTGCATATAACACCCAGTGCTCATTACATCAAGTGCCCTCCTTAATCCCCATCACTCAATTAACCCATCCCACCCCTCCAGCAAACCTCAGTCAGGTCCTAAAGTTTCTCCTCCCTATGGTTTGCCTCCCTCTCTACTTTCATCTTATTTTATTTTTCCTTCCCTTACTCTGTGTCCATCTCTTTTCTTTCTTAAATTCCACATATAAGTGAAATCCTATGATATTTGTCTCTCTCTGACTGACTTATTTCACTTAGCATAATACCCTCCAGGGGAGGAGGGATTTTAAATGACAACGATGAGCTCAGAGGTAAACAGGCTGATGAGATTCTCCTCCCAGAACCCAGGAGGCACTGGTCAGTAGTAGAATATCAACCTAACAGCTAACATTAGATCAGTATATTACAATCTGCATTATTCGTTTAATCCTAATACTGGCCCTCTTAGGTAGGAATGCGAACACCAGGATTCACCAGGAAGATCATATACGAACTCGAGGATGTTGAGTTACCAGCAAAGAGGCCGTAAGTCACAGAAATAAATGAACCCCATTGGAGAAGAACGGTAGAAATGTAATAACAGATCACTGGGCCAAAGATGGTGGGTGGGAGAAGGTAAGGGACACAGTGCAGGAGACGATCCTTGCCTGTGTTGCTTTTTCTAGGTCATTAAGCTTTCATGGGAGCCATTCCTATGTGTTGGGAACGACCACGAGTTTGAGCTCCTACCAGGATGAAATGAGTATGTGCTTATAAATTAGCTCAGGATCTATTTATTTAGATTCCTTTATCAGCTCTTGGCTAATCCATGTTCTCAGCAGGATGGAAATAACAGAAGACAATAAGGAGTCACATCTTCTGATATTCGTGAGCACATTTAGCAAACTGGTACATAGAACAGACCCCTCATTTAGTAGTATGGGCTTAACTTAAGACAATTAGATGTCACCAAAACAGGACAAACAGGCTCTGATAGTCCTACATATTTTTTCTTCCCTCTGGAGTTGTTTTTTGGTGAGGTTATTTCAAGCTGGAAAACCTCTGAACTGGGAATTGGCAGGTTCTAGTCTAGCTCTGATTTCATGACTGCCTTGCTGGGTGCCTTGGAAAAATCACTCTGCAGGCTGCAGTGTCCTCCTCCTAGAATGAAGTTGGAATGATTCCAGTCCCACAGGACCTGGCCGTCCTCCACTGGCTCATCTATTTATACTCCATAGTATTTTTATTTATGGTGTTCAAAATACAACAAATAATTTTGGAAAAAAATAATATGTGACAGTTGTCACACGGGAAAAGAACATACAGTCAAACTAAGGTCTCTGCGTCCACTAAAAAAGTCTTTCTTATTATAATTCTAGTTGAGAGTTACTGTAGGATGGTGACTCTAATCCCATGTAAATGGGGTGGGAAAGCAGTGGAGTTAGAGAGACCATATAGAACTCTGGTGTTTCCATTCAGAGGAAAGTGAGGAGTGTTCAAACCACTATGGGGACACAGGGGGAGTGTGAGCACTTTCACTATATAGAAAGAAGCCATAGGTATTGCAGGCATCTTAGATCTGGGAGAAAAGCAGACATCAACTATCGTTGACACCTGACAAACACCAAAAATTGTTAATCCTTGATGAATTTAGTGACTGAGTGACTCCCTCTGACCCAATTATAGACATGTTGGGTTTGAAGAGAGAAGGAATCATGCAAATAAAGACACATGGTTAGCGTTGGATGACATCTCCTTTGAGATATGAGAAGGAAGAGAAGACTTGGACCACCAGTTCTTCCAGCTGCCCAGGTTTCAATCCCACATCTTAGTCTGTACATACTTTTCCTTTTCATTGGCCCTAGGAAGTTAGTATCAACTTATGTTTATTCTTCGGGGACTCTGACCACTCACATCTCATTTGGCTTTTCCTAGCTTGAGTGCAAAATGAGCTTTGGGTTCCTGATTATCTTCTTCCTTTGTCCAAAATAAATGCCTGCACTCTTAACTTAAATTTCACGATGATTTGCCATTCATTTAAGTGATAAACATTCCTTATACACCTATGACAAGTCACGACCCATGCTTGATGCTGTCTAGAAATGAATTGGAGTAAGCAAATTAAAAGTCCAAAACCTCAGAGACATCACAATAGAAATGCCTTGATCTTCAGTGACATATAAACTCCTAAAAAGTATAAATCTGAAAAAAAAAATTATTTGGATTCCTTAGACACACGTTTATCACAACAAAGAGATGCTGATCTTTTTATTGTTTTCAGTAACAGTTTTGTAATTGCCTTAGGACAATCAGACGGAATTGCCAAATTTTCATTTCTAGAAATAAATATACTCTTGTATACTATTTCCTATACTCAGATTTATTTATTTATTTATGCAATGGAAATACCTGAGTAGCTTCTGCCTAAAATAACAAAGAAGGCAAACCACATCTCTGATTAAGAACGAATTTTTTCCTCTGTCCCTTCTCTGGACCCTTGGCTACAGAGTCAGTCTCTAACCTACCCTCCCAGACTTCAGGCCTATATCACTGAGACCCCTGGGGAAAGAGCAGAAGAATGACTTTGTCCCGGATCTGCTTGGTCTTTACTCCATAGACAATAGGATTGAGTGCGGGTGGGATAACTACATAGAGGTTGGCAAAGAGGATGTGAAAGGTACGAGGGACATTATGGCCAAAGCGATGGGCAAGGATGGAGAAGAATGCTGGTATATAGAACATGAGGATGACACAGACATGGGAACCACAGGTGCCAAGGGCCTTGTGGCGGGCATCCCGGGACGGGAGGCGGAAGACCGCACAGAGGATGAGGGTGTAGGAGACAGCAATGAGAATCACATCTGAGATGACCGTCATGATGGGAACACAAAAGCCATACCAGATGTTGATGGAGATGTCCGCACAGGCGAGCCGGGCAACACCTATGTGCTCACAGTATGTGTGCGGGATGATGCGTGTCCTGCAGAAGGGTAAACGATTTGCAAGGAAAACACATGGAACTATAACACAGAAACTTCTGAAGGAAATTCCCACGACAATTTTGACAGTGGTCCCAGGGGTCAGAATCGTGGTGTATCTCAGAGGGGAGCAGATGGCCACATAGCGGTCAAACGCCATGGCCAGGAGTATAGCCGAGTCCAGGACAAAGCTGTAGTGCAGAAAGAATAACTGGGTGAGGCAACCAGGAAAACTGATGTTCTGGGGACCACGCCAGAAGATGGTAAGGGTTTTGGGGACACACGTGGTAGACAAGATCAGATCCGTCACGGCTAGCATGGAAAGGAAAAAGAACATGGGTGCCTGAAGACTCCGCTCCACAGCAATGAGGTAGAGAAGGATACTGTTGCCCCCAGTGGCCACAAGATAGACAAAGCAGAAGGGGATGCTGATCCAGACGTGGTACTGCTCCAGGCCGGGGATGCCCAGAAGGGTGAAGTCACCTGTGTTGGAGCTGCTCAGGTTGTGCATGGCCAGCGTGGTCTGAGGAATGGATTCTGAATCTGAAAAACAAGTCGTGTGTAATGAACCTGAGTAAATTCTGTGGTAATTCTTCCTCCACTCTCTCCTTCAGGCCAGCTCTCCTCCTTCCTCTCTGCTAAGAACGAACCTCCCAGTGCTAGTAAAAGCTCTACTCACCTCTTCAAGAAAGATTCCCTAGACACGGTATCCTGGTAGTAGTCACTCAGTGCTTCTGGAATTTTCTTCATACTGTTCAAAATGCTATTCCCACTTCAATGACTAAGTGTTCCCTGTATCAATGTAATTTCTTGCTATACTAATGTGAGTAGGGGAAACTGCAATCTAACTACATACAGAGAAAGAAATGAAGAAAAGTGGGGTACAGTGGGAAAATGAGGTGATAATTCACAATGACAGACTACTGCTAGAGGCTAGGCTTTATAAACAGAGTATCATCTCATTTAGAATAATCTTCTGAGATAAGTATTTTCATCTTCCTTGTTTTTTATTGTTTTCCTGTAGAATCTAACACTTTGAGAGATAATCTTGCCCAAGATGTCATCTTGGATAACGGGCAGAGCCAAGATCATTCCAGTCCACAGCTAATCCTCCTTCATGCTGCGGTGCCATGCCAGGTGATTGCTCAGCGGACACACTGCTACATGCCAAGCACTGAGAAGGGGCCTGGGATATAGGGAGCTGCAGTGTGTCCCGCGCACTAACCCTATGCCAACTGCAATTACTCTCCTGATACCCCTTACGCTATAACACCTGGGATTTGCAAACCAGAATGTTCTCTGAGGTTGATGTTTGGTGCCTCANGTCTTTCAAAAGTTACTGACAAGCCCAACTAACTCCGAGCAGGTATAAAAGTATGAGGGATACAATATCAACACATTTATTCTAAATTTTAAGATTGGTGTACAAGTACGTTTTAATGGAACAATGATAGGAACCAATAAACACTGTAGGATCTAACAGGATTAAGGAGCTCATGTGGCAAGTCTTGTTAGGAAACATAAGTCAGCTGCAGTGAGTAATGTGCTGAGTGCTGTAGCAAGAATCAGGAATTGCATGCAAGTTAATGTGTTACATTCAAGATGATTCTCTTTGTGGTGATAGGACAGAAACTGATCGAAAATAAGAAGTACTGCCTGATGAAGTTTAATGGTTATTGTGGGGAAAATTCTACAGAGATGTTTGAACCATGGACTCAAATGTTTGTGCTAAAGAAAAAAACTTTTTTGATTTCACCTCTTTTTTTAATCTCTTTTAACTTTTTAATTTTCTTTTCTTCTTCTTATTATTTTTTTACTTATTTGAAAGAGAGAGAGAAAGAGAACAGAAGCAGAAGGAAGAACAGTGGGAGAAGCAGACTGCCCGATGAGCAGGGATCCTGATGCAGGACACAGTTCCGGGACCCTGGGACTATGACCTGAGCTGAAGGCAGGCCCTTGACTGGCTGAGACACACACGCACCCCATGGTCTCTCCTCTTGATGAAATGAATGGGCAGTCAGATTTCTTTATTTGACTATCTTTCATATTCTTAATATGCTTAATACTCTCATGCCACATATTGTTTCACTAGTGGATGAATTTTAGAGGTAAATACTCAAGTTAGAAGTTTGGAAGATCAGAACTTCTGTCAGTGTGATGATGTCTGCCATAAAATAACAAAGTCATCAATAAAATGAGTAAAGAATTGTATGTTAGGCATCTGCAAAAATTCATCACTGAACAGCATACAAATTTAATAGAATGTGTTAGATATTGTTTTCCATTACACAAAATCGACGCAGAGGAAATACAAAGATTCTTACGCCATTTCTTTCATTGAAAGATCTTTTTAATTTAATGTACATATATAAGAAAAATTGCTGGAAGTGCCTACTAAATCATGGAAGGTAAATAATGGACCTACAGCATCATTTGCCTAATTTTATATTATTTTTTTTACTTTTTTTTTTAAGATTCTATTTATTATTTGAGGGAGAGTGACTGAGAGGGAGTGAGAGAGGGAGAGACAACCTGAAGCCAACTCTCCACTGACCACAGAGCCTGATGCGGGACTTGATTCCACAGCCATGAGATCATGACCTGAGCTGAAACCAAGAGTCAGATGCTTAACCCGTTGAGCCACCCAGGTGACACCACTTGCCTGATTTTAAATGAAAAATACCATAAATGACTTTAAAATGATGAAATGATGGCCTTAAATGATGGCCTTTAAATTCATGTCTTCCATCACTATTAATAGACCTTGGAGACACATTCCCCAATTACTAACAGTAGAAATGCAAAACTTAAGCAAACAATAAACAAAAGAAAAAGGCTTAATCATGAATCATTGCCTACAAGTGCCATTGACATCAAGCCAAACTATGTTAGATAAATTAACAAGAAAGATCCAAGCTCATTTGCTACATTAAAACTTTAAATATGTTATGCACAGCATGGCATTGCTTCAAAAGCATATATAGGCTTTTACTATGAGGCTTTCATTATTCCATTCACACTTTTTTATTTAACTATAATTGCAGAATGGCAAAATTTCACAATGTAATCTAAGTGTTCAGTAAACACCACTATACACACTTTCAAGAAACAATATTTACATTTCTGCAAGTCTTTCATTTATTTCCTGTGTTTATTCTAGTGATACTTATATTTTATGCCTTCGAATACAATAATAGAAATGACGTTGTGTGTTGTATGATTCTATTCGAGCTCCGCAATTATGACTGCCTTGCTCTGTGCTTTGGAAAACTCATGTTCATTCTGCAAGCTCAGTGTCCTCCTCTTAGGATGAAGTTGGAATGATTCCAGTCCCATAGGACCTGGCTACACTCCTCCTGCTCCCTCCTCTGCTGTCCCCACCTCACTGTGCTCCGGACACACTGACCTCTCTTCTGCCC
>NC_048225.1:57870840-57895303 GCF_002007445.2 Ailuropoda melanoleuca
AGCAGGGGGAGTGGGAGAGGAGGAAGCAGGCTCGTAGCAGAGGAGCCTGATGTGGGGCTCGATCCCATAACCCCAGGATCACGCCCTGAGAAGAAGGCAGCCGCTTAACCGCTGTGCCACCCAGACGCCCCTCTGAGACATAATCTTACCCAAGATTTCATCTTGGGTAATGGGCGGAGCCAAGATCATTCCAGTCCATAGCTAATCCTCCTTCCTGCTATGGTGCCCTGCCAGGTGATTGCTCAGGGGACACACTGTTACATACCATGCACTGAGAAGAGGCCTGGGATGCAGGGAAGTCAGCATGGAAAACCTAACACTCAAACTGCAGCATGTCCTGCAAACTAACCCTATGCCGATAGCAATTACTCTCCTGATACCCCCCTTACCGTATAGCATCTGGAATTTGCAGACCAGAATGTTCTCTGAGACTGATGTGTGGTGCTTCACCACGGAGAATGATATGCAAGTGGATATGCAGCTCAGACTCCAGCCCCCTCTTAGCACTGAATGAAGAAATCGGTTCAAGTGTCCTTTTATTTAAAAAATATATATATATTGATATTATTACCTTTTAAAATAATATTTTAAGAGGGTTAACTTATATGTAAGCATGTTGTGGCTGACATTTATTGTCACTTTAGCTCATTTATCATCATTGTTTCCTAGCATAAGAGAAAAGAATATTTATAATATTTTGGATGAAAATAAACTACCCACAATAGCACCATGATATAAGCATCACTATTATACCCCTTTTTTAGAGATTAACATAGATGGTAAGTTGAGTAAGACCCAAATCCCAGGTATTTCTGACTCCAAATTGTGTGTTTTAAACTTCTGGGGTAACTCTTCCCCAAACCATAAACATGTGGTTTAAAAAAAAAAAAGAAAAGAAAAGAAAAGAAAAATACTACCAAAGACATGTATTTGAAGAGAGTAATTGAGGGACAACTAATGAAAGAAATATAGAATTGATGCATTCTAAATCTCTGGTCAAGATAAAAGCAAACAAGCAACCTCTATAGCAAAACAAAACAAAACAAAAAATAATATTTTGGGGAAACCACAATACTACACAAGTCTAAAGCTCTTTACATGAAGTCACTTCTACAATCCTCTTAGAACCCTATGACATAGGTAATAACATTGCCTACATTTTGAGGATGCAGAAACGGAGGCATGGAGAAGTTAAGTAACCTGCCAAAGGCCACATGACAAGCAAATGTTAGAGCTGGGAATAAAACCTAAGACGTCTTATATAAACTTTTATGTAATAAACAAAATTATCTATAGAGTATATGGCAAGTGGTACACACATGATATCTGTATAGCAAAATATATAAAATTAAGTCACATGAAGAAAACACAGACAAATCCCTTATGAACCTACAGACAAATGCTGTGTGTGCAACCTACAACCACAAACACGACAACATGAAAGCATGAACTCAGATGCAGAGAACAGGTTGGTAATTGACAGAGGTGGAGGTGGGGGTTAGTGAAATTGGTAAAGGTGGTCAAATGTATAGATACCAGTCATAAAGTAAATGAGCACTGGGAATGGAATTACAGCATGGTAACTCAGGTTAATAACAATATATTGTATACTTGAAACTTGCTAAAAGAGTAAATCTTTTACTCATCACAAAAAAATTCTCATCACAAAAAAAATTGCAACTATTCATGGTGATATGTGTAACTAGGCGTATTGCGGTAATCATTTCACAGCACATTTAACATCCTTGTCAGTCGCCTATCCCAACCTTTCCCCTCAAAGTATGATAACATCATCTTGAATAGCTTCATTTCGTTCCTGAAAGGTCAGGTACCCTATTCTAGGACTCTGTCTTGAAGAACTGTAACTTAGGATTTACTGGCCTCATTAACCACACGTCTACACAAGCTAACCGTGTATTGCTCAGCTCTGTGGTTCAGGGACTATCAGTTTGTTCTTCAATAACCTTGAGCCCTCCGGGGCATTGACTTTTTCACTACTTTTCATTCACTATCCTGGTGTCTTTGCATTCTTCTTTTCTAGGTTAAATCCTTCTTCTTCTTTTTTTTCGTTTTTTAAGATTTACTTATTTGAGAGAGAGAGAGAGCACACAAGCAGGGGGAGCAGCAGAGGGAGAAGTGGAAGCAGACACCCCGCTGGGCAGGGAGCCTGATGTGGGACTCGATCCCAGGACCCTGGGATCATGCCCTGTGCTTAAGGCGACGCTTAACCGACTGAGCCACCCAGGTGCCCCTCTAGGTTAAATTCTGATTCGTCATGTCAACCACTCTCTTACACATATTTTGCTCGCCCTTGCTCCGTTAACCTCCCATCACATACATATGCAAAACTCGACTCCTAGATTTACCAATTTAATAGTCCTTCAGATTAACACAGAAAGGCACTCAACTAGACATGTTTATGTTCCCATAATTTCAGGATCATCAACCTTAATGTTCACCCACAACACTGTCCAATGACCCAACAACATAATCCCGTTCAGCTCAATCTCCTTGGAGAACTTTTTTCCCTGCTTTTCTCCAAGAACACCGGCCAACTGCAATGCCCTCTTTCTCAACAGATAATATTTCATTTTGCTTCACACAGAAATTCAAAGACATTGTATGTGAGATCATGTGAGACAGCTATGACTTCTGTGTGTATGTGTGTGTGTGTGTGTGTGTGTATAAAATTGGAAAAAAAGGAAAAAATATCCCATTTATATCTGGATCCAAAAACAAAACCATCCCTCTTTCTCAAATCTTCCAATCTTGTCAGGTATCTTTCATAATTATGAAATACCTCTTTCTTGTCTTTGTCTTCAACCTAGCGTTTTAAAAAGTTTATTCCTTCAGCATTTAAACAATTAAAGTGTTCAAGTATTTTCTAGTCTACATTATACAGAAACAATTCTATTCCCTCATCGTAGTTAGATCTGTAGTTGTCTATACCACGTACGTGCCTCTCATGTCCTACTCACCCTCTAACCCATGCTAATTGCATTTCTGTCCTCACCTTTCCACCAAAGCAGCTTTTGCTACCATTACCAATGAAGTCCGTGTCCCACCCTGAGTCCTTGCTGGACTTCTCAGCAGCATCTGACACTAGTCACTATCCCTGCCATCTTGAAACATCCTGTCAATGTTTTACCACAACACTTTGAGTTTTTCTTCAGCCTCGCTGGCATCTCATCTCATCCTTTGCCTGTTCTTCCTATTCTACGTATCTTAAGTCCCGGGGCTCCTCAAGGCTCTGCTTAAAGCCCCCTATTCTTCTCTTCACACTTCTCCTGGTCTAGCTCATCGACTCCTAAGATCCCAATTAATAGCTATAGGTGACATCTCCCAATTCTTTACCTCTCCTTTACAACTTACAAGACACATATATTCAACTCCTTTCTGGATATCCTCTTATGGCTATCTCAGAGCATGCAAGTTTAACTTTCAAAAATTAAAATTAAGACCCATCAGATTTCTTCAGAAACCCGATGTCCCCTCCTGTGTCTAATATTTCACAGAATACTAATATCATCCATTAAATGAGCCAAAGCAAAAACTTGAATTGCATTTATACTTTTCTCTCTTTAAATTCCCATGTGCAATTGATTATACTGATCTAATCCTTTTGGAATCAAAACTAAAAATCTTCATCAGAGCAAACGTCCACAATCTGGTCTCGTTACCTCTTCAGTCTTCCTGTTACACTCCAGGAAAGTTTGCCAGGAAAAGAAGTCCTGCTTTTTCTAAAAATGTATGTGTTAAAAGCAATTTCCATATAAGACATATGGTAGGTGCACTATGAATCATGGACCATTACATCAAAAACTAAGGTTATACTGTATGGTGACTAACATAATAAAAAATTGTTATAAAAAAAAGACATATGGTAAATTCCTCTACCACTTTATTTCCAGGGTTCCAACTATAGTATTTAGTTATTTCCTTAAATTTTGACTTCAGCATCGGCTGAGACTCACACTTCTCTGCAGATGAACAGAAATGAGGCCAGAGATATTGGAAAGCCATGTGGTGAAGGGAAATGAGACCACCGCCACTCCCTACAGGTGGAGTCTTCCCTGGCGGGAAATACCTTCCCTACTGCAAGGTATTCAAAGCGGTACTGAGGCGGTGAGGGGTCACGCCTCGATGCTGCACTTCTCTGAATGTTGGTCATTGTAGATAAATAAAAGTCTAAACGGATAATGTGCGCCATTCGAAATGCAGGTAAGCTACCACAGGCTCCTCAGTGCCAAAGTCTCCTGACTCTGAGACTGTGCACCTGTTTCCTCCTTGACTTCAGAACAAGTATCCCCATCCCTCTTCCTATCTCCAAGCAATGCTAGGTTCTTATCATTCAGGTCTCAACTAAGCCCCCTTTCATTCAACTGAAATATTACTTCCCCAGGAATAGTCTTCCTGATCTATGTTAGAAAATTCTATTTCCAAATCGTATTTCCTCTTTTCTGAAATTCATCATACTTGCCACCACCTGTTTATTACTGTTTTTTTTTTTCTCTGCTAGACTGCAGTCCCTACAAAGGCAAAGATCATGTCAGTTTTGTTCTTTTTGCTTTTGTTGTTGTTACTGTTGTTCCAGAAATGCTTTCAATATCTGCCCAATAGTGGCACTTAAAAAGTGCTCAGTGACTATTTCCAGAACTCAATATTGTCACTGAGTCAAGACAAGAAGAATATTCTCATTTTCTCTGAAAAATACATTTGAAATCATTAGATATATGTTATTAAATAAAGAAAGGAAAATAAATCAATTCAAACTGGTAGCCAATAATATGCCGAACCAGGAAAGTGCTAAAGGCATTTCTACTTAAGATAAAAAGGATACCGTGGTTATCGAAACATTTGTATTAACATCGCTCAAGAAGTTTTATCCAGAGAAATAAGACTGTTTACTTTTGCTCACCCCGTCTCCATTGAGGTGAAAATTCTTCCAGAAAACTTTCTTAACTCCAAGAGTGGGTCCTCTTTTTCACACCCATAGAACCGTGTACTTATGTCCTATGGATGCACGTATAATTTATTGTCTATGTTTGCCTATCTTCTATCCATCTTGAGTGTAAAGACATTTTCATAGTCATAGTTTTATACTTTGATTCTAGTTAAATTTCTATAAGCTCTTAAGGCTTGTTGAATAGATAAATAATATTTAAATCATTGTACACATTGGGGGCGCCTGGGTGGCACAGCGGTTAAGCGTCTGCCTTCGGCTCAGGGCGTGATCCCGGCGTTATGGGATCGAGCCCCACATCAGGCTCCTCTGCTATGAGCCTGCTTCTTCCTCTCCCACTCCCCCTGCTTGTGTTCCCTCTCTCGCTGGCTGTCTCTATCTCTGTCGAATAAATAAATAAAATCTTTAAAAAAAATAAAAAATAAAAAAATAAATCATTGTACACGAGTTCCTATTTGATATGGGACCTTTGTCCTTTTTCTGCCACATCTCTCCCTACCGCACCTCCATTTTCCCTTCTATTTACTCTATATTCCCTTAAAGTACAGTTTAATTAATAAGTAGCTAAAATAATAAATGAGTGCGTGAAATAAAACACACACACCCCCGGAAATCTTAGGCTAATTTTACACAAAGTCACATTATTGCTACTTTTAAAGGACCTGTATTTTAGAGTCAAGATTCAGATTTGCATTTTATCAGTGCCTGTTTTTTCATTATACCAAACAAGTTATATGATCTCTCCAAAATGCTTTTTTCCTCATAGAATTTTTGTGGGAACTATGTGAGAAAAGTCCTCAGCTCAGTGTTAAGCTCTCAATAGATAGTGACTATTATGTAATGTCGTCATTATTACAAACACTTGTAAATATACACGGATGCCAGAAACCCACACAGTAACAGAAAACTTCAAATCACACAGAAAACACAGAGTTTGAGTCTGCTTTTCCATATCCAAGCTCTCAGACCATGTGGTCTGGGCTGTTGAATTGTGTCTTGAAGAAAAGTTCCAGTCCTACTTGTTCCCATTACCCCATTTGTCCATCCTCATGCCAACCCCTGAGACTGTTTAAAATCTGGCCCCCAGGCCTACAGACTCTATTTCATGGGAAAATCTGGATTCAGCCCACCCCTGTCTTTTCCTAGCATGTCCTTGCCCTCCTCTTGGGACCTCACTATGTCCTTCAGTTAGCTGCCCCAGGATCCTGAGCTCTGCCCTTGGCTTCCCCAACACTCACCAAACCTAGGCCTTGGTGAGGACTGAAGATACACAGAAATGGCACCCTTAAGCATCCAGTCCTCTTATTTCTCTTCCTGGACTTCAGAGAGGGCACTCAAAACTCGTGGGCCCCTGAGAGACCATAGCCACAAACCCAATCAGTGCCTGTGGCCTGCACAGGAAGCACTTCCCAGGGGTCTAGCTTTTGAGGCTCTGAGGTCCCAAGGCTGAGGTGGACTGAGTCCCTGCAGACTTCTGTCTTCTAGAACAGGCAGTATCCCGAGTGGGCAGAGTCCCCTGGGGCTTACGAAATGGCAAACACACTCTCCACCACTGCTAAAGACATCAGCCGTGAAGTCTGTGCGTGTGCGTGTGTGTGCGTGCGTGTGTGTGCGAGAGAGAGAGAGAGAGAGAGAGAGAGGAATTGCATGTCTCTGTGGGTTATTGCATTTATGTCATAAATATTCAATCATTTGTGTAACTTTACGTAACGGTGATCTTAGTATGAAAATGCACATAGACCTATGGAAGGAGGGATATATGTTCTTCTCTCTGATTCAAGCCTAAAAAGGGAGTGCCTTCGCTATCACAATCAGTCCTACTGATCAAACACTTGAGCTGTCATGTAAAACTCCCTACACACAGGCTTGCCAGCCCCACAACTCAGACCTTAAGACATTTTTAGAACAAGTTCCTCCTTTGTCACCATCTTCAGTCCCTTATTGCCTCTGCTATTGGACCCTTATTGACCTGAAGATCTCAGTTCCTTCCCACCAATCCATCCTCTCAAGCCCTAACATAAGCATCTTCCTAAAATAGAAATATGATCATCATTTCTGCAGAGTTTAAAAAGCCTTTTGTATAAATAAATATATACATACAATATCTAGCAATTTCAGGCCCTTGACTTCCTCTGCAGTGTCACATCCTGCCACTTGTCTTCCAAACACTCTAAATTCCAGACGAATCTACTTGGAGTTCCCAATACACATTATAATTTTGCAAGCATTATCCCTGTGCATATGATATTCCTTCTAATCTACTAAATTCCAGACTAATCTACTTGGAGTTCCCAATACACATTATAATTTTGCAAGCATTATCCCTGTGCATATGATATTCCTTCTTCCTAGAATATTCTTCCTATCCTTTTCTGTCTGACTCAGCTTAAAACCTAGAATCACCCATTTGGAAAATCACCCCTTGCTCCCCCTTGATTTTACCCTTGCCTTAACATTAATCACATTATATTGCAATTATCTGTTTAGCTCCGTGTTTCTGCTTCTAGAAGGCAGGTTTCTGGATGATAAGGATCTTATTCCTGATGTTTGCCATTAGATTTCTATGATTGTTCACAAAGTAGGCAATCAATTATGTTCTCGATTACTAGTAGTAAAATCGGTATTATTAGCATCTATTGGTATGACATTTATTTTGTAGCATTTTGTAAAGTTACTATTATAACACCAATTAGAAAATAATTATGCATTGTGTCTGGAAAAAGTCTGAAATGTATACCTGTATCATTTACAAATCTAATTACCCACCTCTTCACACATTGTTTATGGTCATTGTCTTCCTAAAGTTATAGCATAATATAGAAAAGAAATAGTTCTCATTGCTGAATCTTAAGAAACAGTTTATTAGTTTATGGTGATATCAAAAACTCAGTTTAAAGCAGAATATTTTTACAGACATGTACATTACATGAAGACCTCTCTCTTTAAAAAAAAAAAGATTATTTATTTGAGAGAGAGAGCATGAGCAGGGGGAGGGGCAGAGGGAGAGGGAGAGAATCCTCAAGCATACTTCCCACTGAGCTTGGAGCCGTGACCCCAGGACCCTGAGATCTTGACCTGAGCTGAAATCAAGAGCTGGACCCTCAACCCACTGGGTGCCCCAAATTTATTTTTTATTATAACATTTCTATAGTCTTCTCTCAGTTCAGACCCCTGCCCCATTCTAGTTCCTTTTCCAGGAAAATTTATGTCCTATGACAGGCATGATTTGTAGAGAGGAAAATAAAGAACTGTGGCATCTAATTGCTGCCCTCAATTTATTTTGGTCTTTGGGGAAGTGTCTGCCATGTTTTATATAAATGCTTCATTTATTCATACAACATATTTTGGGAAACAGTGGTTATTCTAAATAGAATCAATGGTGCCAGGTACAGTGTGGGTATCATGATTTATATGTGCAGCCTAGGGCATTTTACTGCTAATAATCTGGTGTATATAGGGGCCCCCAAGGTAAGATGACAAAATATCACAAAGACAGAGAATTCAGGTCATTATAAATATAAACAAGTATGGTGGTTTCAAAATATGTTCACAAATTTTATGATACTCCTGTCTTCCAGGAATAGAGTTTAATTCCCCTCCAACTGAGTATGGGTTGGACTCAGTGATTCATCTCTGAAAAATAGCATATGGTGGATGCAGGCTTTCTGAGACTAGGCCATACTTGGCATTGAGGATTCCTCTTTGCTCTCTCTCCTGAATTGCCCCTCCGGGCGAAGCCAGCCTTCATGCCACAAGGACACTCAAACAGCCTGTGCGGGGAGGGGGGGGAGCTGAAACCTCTTTGCTAACAAACAGCAGTACCTAGTGATCATCCTGGAACTAGTCTCGCCAGCTCCAGCCAAGCTTTCAGATGCTGCAACCCCAATAACTTGTGGACTGAGACCAGTAAGAGACCCAAAACAGAGCCCTCTAGGTAGGCCAGTCCTGAAGTTTTGACACACAGAGCTGGTGATAATCAATGTTTACTGTTAAATTAACTTTTGAGGTGACTTGTTACACAGAATAGATAGCTGATAGGAAAAGGAACACAGATTATCCTGTAGAGTCCTACCTGTGGATGAGGTCCTGAAGGTCAGGACAGGGTAACTGCAGTTCTTAGCCACTTGGGCCACTTAAAGGTAATCCACTATAATTCCATTTAAATCATGCCCTTTGACACTTACCTCAACAGGGAAGGCCACCTGCATGTGTGAAATACAGTAAGCAGTGGGCATGATATCTGTCAAAGGATTTCAAGATCGCTTTTTTCACACAACATTTATTAAGATTAGAATAATATGTCAGGCCCAGAAACCAGACATTACGCTATACCCCGGATATTCATAAATATCAGTATTCCACCAGAGGACATAACCTGCTAAGGTCAACAGGCTTGTCAAATGAAATTTCAGTACAGAGTGAGAGTCGCAGGAAACCCGAAGATGTCCATGGAAACGGAGTGGAGGAACCGCACCACAGCCTAGGGGCCAGAAAAGATCTTGACGGACAAGTTAACTTACTGTGAGTCTCGAGGATGAAAAAAGGTGAAAGAACAGCAGAAAAAAGATATGTCTGGTCAAGAGACCAGCATATGCAAAAGATTGGAGGTGTGAGGGGATACGATGTATTCTGGGACATTGGTATCACTTAGCCGACCCGGGCACATTTTCTGAAGTGCTGAGAAATACAACCGGCCTGGTGGGCAGGCCACCACTCATTCCTTCCGGCATGCACACATTCAGTCATTCAGTGCAGATATACTGAGCACCTCCTGGGAGCCAGGCACTCTCCTAGGCACCAGGACCACAGTGAACAACAAAACAGAGGCAAGGCCTCTCCTCATAGAGTATTCAGTCCATTGAGGAAGAATATATTATTCAAATAATCAACACAATATATGTGTAAAAATAATCACTACCTTTGATAAGCGTGATGAAAATCTGTAAGACGTTGTAAAAGTAAACAACAGAGATATCTGGTCAGACCTGGGGGAGGTGAGAAAAGATTCTATGAGAAAAATATTTTCAAGAGGATGTCAATTTTAACCAAAAGCTAGTAAAATAGATAATAATTATTGGGCTCGTACTATGTGTCAATTATAGGACCAAACCCTTTAGAAACATCAAATGTAGCCCTTCCTCCCTCCAATGAGGTAATTCCCTTTATTGTTTCCATATTATAGATATGAAAAGTGATACGTAGAAGTTTATCCAATTGCTCAGCTACTAAGTGGAGAGTTTTCTACCTTAGATTGTCTGGCTCCTGAACCCTACTTCTGCTCCACGTTACATGACATTATCTCCAGTGGGCTAAAGGAAAAAAGGGCAAACATTCCAGATACAGAGAAAAGTATATGCAAAGGCCGTTCAGCCAGAAGGAGGAAGATGTGAATATGAGCTCCTTAGAAGCAAGTATTTTGTTTTCATTTGGGCTCTTATACTTAGGGAAAAAAAATGAATAGGAGTATAACAAGTTACGGGCAATAGAAACTTTTTTTGTAAGTGAATAGCCTGGTTAAGGAACCATCTTGAAAGATGACATTCAGCTTAGTGGTGCGTTCCCTGGCCCAGTTTCCCATTCTCCTGTACTCATTCCTCCAAGCACCATTTGTTGGTATATACTGTCTACGGGACAGCATAGAGGAGGGAGTATGGAGAAGGGCTTGTGGCCAAACACTGGCTGCTGGCTGCCATTTACCAACTCCAGCAGCCTTGTCGTTTGAATTAAGAAATATATTTAAACATCCAGGCTCCAGTCCTCGTGTGTGCTTGGAGATCTTACCAACGCACGTGTTTTGAGGATTGATCTGTGAGGCTGTATGTAAGGCACTTTGCACATTGTTTGGGACATTACATGACACTCATTTTTAAATGTTTTATTTTATTCTAGTAACTGTGTAACAGAGGTTGTGGATGCAGCTATGGCCAACGCATTTTTTACTGTCCTCAGGGAGACCACAGATTCACGGGGAAGCAGACCAGTTCCAGGTCAGAGTGATGAGATCTATGACCTTAAAAGCCACAAGGAGCTGTGAGGACACAGAGGAGGGTGCTGCTACAATTAGGGGAGAGAGCAGAATGGTTATTTTATGTTAGAGCTGTGTTTTGGAGGAAAAATAGGCAAACCAGAGGATTAGAAACGTGCTAGTCAGAGAGAACATTGTTTCAAATGTGAAAAAGCAAATGAGAACATGGTGAGAGTGGAGGGACACCTGGAGGGGGGCGAGGCTTAGAGGGAACCGGGAGATCAAAAGAGTTTGTGGGCAGAGGGGGGGGGAGCAGGAACTTGTTCCTTGTGCTTTGGAATTGGATCTTACTCTAAAGGCTAAGGGATGAAGGGGCTCATGGAAGGTTTTACCTGGCATAAGAGAGAATAAAATTGACATATTGGAAAGTCCACTTCGGCTGTCATAAGGACTTGCTGTTGGGATGGGGAACATGCACTTGGAATGAAGCTTTAGAGTCAGCAAAATTAATAAATTTACTGTAGCTCAGGCAGAGATGATGAGGAACTAGGCAGGCTGAGAGGACACAAGAATGAATTAAATAATGCTCCCTCCAGAGCTGCGACTACGGTGAGGCTAGGGAGGTGCCTCCTTAAATTGTATGCGTGAGGTTTCTCTAAGGGGCTCAGTACCTGGACAATCAAAGTATTATTGCCAGTTCAGCAGGAAAGGAGGTAAGTATTTTCTTGACTCATTTGTCCCTGTCTGCAGTTTAGGGAGAGGCAGGAGAGGCATCAAGTCCCAGAGGTCACTCCCTTGGGATTTTCCAGGAGCAATAAATGAATAATGAATAATAATAATAATATTATAATAATAATGAATCCTGGGTTCATTTTGCCTTCTGTGCAGTGTGAGTCTCCCTTCTGTTGACGGAACGGATGGAGGTGACTGAGCGAGGTTGCACGTGTAACAGGTGAACTTGGACACAGACATGTAGCAGTTACTATAATCACCTACATTTCAAGAAACCATTCCTGTGTCTGTGGACTAGCCAGTGAGCAGGAGATAAAAGATGTAACTTTTTTAGATTGTAGTTTTTTGACCACCCCTTCCCATGATTTTCACTCTCTGGATCTGCATTTCCCCTCTGCTCTCCCTGCAGCAGTTTCTCCCTACCTCTAGGCTCAGCCTTCTCCTGCTCTTTCCAAGAATAATGACCACTCCTGTGCCTTGCTCTCTGAGCCTCCCACTGTGATATTTTACAGCTACGATGATCTCATTCTAGTTTGTTACTCACAGGAGAGCACATGATGAGAACACTCGTAGTTCACCCCTGAAGGAGACATTTTTTAAAAATTTAAATTCAGTTAATTAACATATTGTATATTATTAGTTTCAGAGATAGAGTTCAGTGATTCATCAGGTGCATATAGCACCCAGTGCTCATTACATCAAGTGCCCTCCTTAATGCCCATCACCCAGTTACCTCATCCCCCCACTCCTCTCCCCTCTAGCAACCCTCAGTTTGTTTCCTATGATTAAGAGTCTCTTACGCTTTGTCTCCCTCTCTGATTTCGCCTTGTTTTACTTTTTCCTCCCTTCCCCTATGATCTTCTGTTTTGTTTCTTAAATTCCACATATGAATGAAATCATATGATAATTGTCTTTCTCTGATTGACTTATTTCACTTAGTGTAATACCCTCTAGTTCCATCCACCTCATTGCAAATGACGAGATTTCGTTTTTTGATGGCTGCATAATATTCCATTACATATATATACCACCTCTTCTTTATCCATTCATCTGTCAGTGGACATCTGGGCTCCTTCCATAGTTTGGCTACTGTGGACATTGCCGCTATGAACATTGGGGTGCATGTGCCCCTTCGGATCTCTACATTTGTATCTTTTGTGTAAATACTTAGTAATGCAATTGCTGGATCATAGGTTTGTTCTATTTACAACTTTTTGAGGACCTTCCATACTGTTTTCCACAGTGGCTGCACCAGTTAGTGTTCCCACCAACAGTGTAAGAGGGTTCCCCTTTTCTCTGCATCCTTGCCAACATCTGTTGTTTCCTGAGTTGTTAATTGTAGCCATTCTGACCCATGTGAGGTGGTATCTCATTGTGGTTTTGATTTGTATCAAATCAAAGTGATGTTGAGCATTTTTTCATGTGTCTGTCGGCCATTTGTATGTCTTCTTCGGAGAAATGTCTTCTGAGACAGGCTTTTCATAGAATCTATTTCAAGAGAGTGTTCTGATCTTTTAACCCAAGGTGGGACTCCAGATCTGAGCTGTGCCTGAGTGGGTAGTTCGGGGAAAAGAAGCTCTCGATAGATCAGGGAAATCATGGATTCTAGGGGTCCTTCTCAAATCTTATCCTCTGTGGGTGGCAAAATCCTGACTTTGACTTCTCGAGTGCCTGTCTGTAAAGTCTGGGCTCATGCGCACAGTTTTTTCCACTTTAAAAGCGTGAGACACCACATCAGATATGTTATTTTGTCCAACAAAATAATCTTTGTAAGTAAAGAGAATGCTCTGGTTTTTAACATTAAATATTAGGAAGATACCTTAATATGAAGTAAAGAACAAGTGTATTGTGTATTGTTTTATACACACCTCTTTTGTTGGTAAATGTAATTCCCTATTCTTTGCCATGCAAATTTATGGCAGTAATGAATATTTTAATTGATGGCAATCAATACCAGGCTTTCCAGTTTATTTTAAACAGTCAAAGGGCAACTATAGATGGGTCATTGGCCTAGAGTAGAAGGAATAGTGGTAAATTCCTCAAAAGGTGTAAGATATAAATCAAATAACTTCTAATAAAAGCTTGCATTTTTAGCACTCCCTTTAATAACAATGAAACAACTTCATCAAATTATTGTTATATATTTGACAATAGTAAAATAATGTTGTATTTTTCTGTATCATATAAAAATAGAAATTATCAAATCTCCTACCAGTTTACTGTGCGGATATAGCAATAATTATTTCCATGTTTTATCCATCAGAAAGCCTATCTGTGCAAATATATATTTATGTACCACTGATATTGTTCAACAATGACAACAAGCATAAACATTTTGTAAACTTTTTTATAATTTAATAAAAATGGAAGTGATTATATGTCATTTATTTTTAAAATAAAGCGAATTAAGCTATCTTTGTATATAAGTTGATCTTTTCTGATACAGAATAACAAGGATTTTCTTTGTTAATAAGGAAATTAAGTTTCTTTTCAATGAAGGCTTACCTTTCTTTTTAATGAAGATTTTAGCCTATTTAAAAGGGTTAAAAGGATGGCAGGATGGGATGCCTGGGTGGCTCAGTTGGTTAAGCCTCTGACTTTTGATTTTGGCTCAGGTCATGATATCAGGGATTGAGCCCTGTGTTGGTTCCACGCTGGGCATGGAGCCTACTTAAGATTCTCTCTCCCTCTGCCTCTGCCCCTACCCCCTCCGCTCTCAAAACAAAACAAAACAAAATCTTAAAATGATGGCAGGGTTGGAAATTTTGATTCCCTTTAAGGAGTATAGTATCCATTATATGTTTGTTACCTTTTCAGTGATGAAACCTGTTTAGCACGAGGTGGAGGGTTTCACAAAAATCTCTGGGAGGGGGGATTTGAGGAAAGTCAACTGTATTATGTTTCCTGAAGGATAAAATTTTCTTGTTTACCAATTTTAATCAAACTCAGTGCTTGCACACATATGAAATTAAACTTGAAGGAATTAAAAACCAACAAAGAAAGAAATTATGAAATCTGTTTTTAAAGGAGTTTAAATAAGAAGTGGTTGGTATCAGTATCCAATTACATCTATGATTTACATTTTTAACTTCCTCAAGTTACTTATTTCTGACTATGCTCCTTTAAAGTAATGAAGTTGGAAAAAAAAGTAATGAAGTTGGGATGTATTAATAAAGAAAATTCTGGGGTGGAGGAACAATATTTTTGAAAAATCTAGGTGAACTTTCATATAGAGTCTCATCCTGAGTGAGGTGGGCTGTAACCAGCTCCACCCATTCTCAAGTAGCAGGATCCCCACCTGTGATGATGGTTGTTCATAATTTATGCAAATCTTTCACTATTGAAACTTCAAAACAAAGGGTATCTACAATCAATGGATAATAATTAATTAAACAGAAAACACCTGTATTGGCACCATGGTTCTATAATCTATACCCTAATATGCAGGATTTCTATTTTATAGGTTTTGAACTTCTTTCCCTTTTAAGCACGCGTGGATATCTCTATACTGATTGTAGGTGATTAACAGGTGTTTAGTTGATCAAAAGATCACTAGTTGATTAGGTAAATATATGTACCAGATAACAATAGGATTGTTGTTTAACTAGTTCAATTAAAAAAAAACCTTTTTGTTTTTATTTTAGTATTTAGTATTTAGTATTTAATTTTCTTCCCTGTCTTAAAATATTTTTTTATTTTAGTATGCTTCACAAAAGTTTATAATTTTCTTCCCTGTCTTAAAATATTTAGTCAGAGAATACAATTTATTATTACAGATTTTAAAATTACCTGTGACTATCATTTTAAATATATGTCTTAAAATATTTTTTTATTTTAGTATGCTTCACAAAAGTTTATAATTTTCTTCCCTGTCTTAAAATATTTAGTCAGAGAATACAATTTATTATTACAGATTTTAAAATTACCTGTGACTATCATTTTAAATATATGACAATTGTTTGAGAAAACTAGAGTACCAGCCTCAGGATTTTCCTCAGAAGCATCTTTGTGAAATTCTTTGATCCTACTTGAATGTTTGGAATCTTTCTCCTCACTGTAGAATACTGCACACATTTAGGTCCGTAGTTACTACTTGGAGTAGGAGGGAACTTTTTTTTTTTTTTTAAGATTTTATTTATTTATTCGACAGAGATAGAGACAGCCAGCGAGAGAGGGAACACAAGCAGGGGGAGTGGGAGAGGAAGAAGCAGGCTCACAGCGGAGGAGCCTGATGTGGGGCTCGATCCCACAACGCCGGGATCATGCTCTGAGCCGAAGGCAGACGCTTAACCGCTGTGCCACCCAGGCGCCCCGAGAACTTCTTAACCGAGATTTTGCATAGCAGAAGTCTGAGCCCATTGATTGTGCTAGTTGATTGTGACAGGCTAGCTCTCAAACTTTCTCTCACCTTGCAGGTAAGTGATGAAAATGCCATATCATAATTCAGGAATGGTTCATCCCAATGATTCCGCTGTCAATTATGATGTTTATCCTCATTGGCATCCCTGGCCTGAAGGAGCTGAATGTGTGGCTCTCCATTGCCTTCTGCCTGATGTACCTGGTGGCTGTGTCCTGATCTGCATGGTGGCCGTGGAGCACAGTCTTCATGAACCCATGTACCTCTTCCTCTCCATGTTGGCTTTTTGGGATCTGTTCTATCCATATCCACAGTACCCAAAGTCCTGAGCATCTTCTGGTTTGATGATGGGGACATCTCTTTTGGTGGTTGTGTAACCCAGGTCTTCATAATGCGTTTTACTTCTGTAGTGGAATAAGGCATTTTCTTGGCCATGGCTTTTGATCCTTATGTGGCCATCTGCTACCCACTGAGGTATACCACCATTCTGAGCCATGATGTCATCGGCAAATAGGGGGCGTTGTAGAGCTCATGAGTTTTGCAAGTGTTTTCCCCATTATCTTCCTAGTGAAGCATCTACCCTTCTGCCAGACAAACATCATTGCCCACACATTCTGTGAACACAGGGGGCTGGCAAAGCTGGCTTATGCTGATAGCATCGTCAACATTTGATATGGAATCTCTGTGCCATTACTCAGTGTAGTGCTAGATATGGTGACAATAGTCATCTCCTATGGGCTCATTCCCCAAGCAGTCTTCAGGCTGCCATCCCATAATGCGTGAACGAAAGCCATCAGCATGTGTGGTTCCCATGTCTGTGTCATCCTCCTGTTCTGCCTTCCCGGGATTTTCACGGTCATTGCTCAGCGCTTCAGCTGAAAAATCCCCAAGCATGTCCACATCCTGTTAGCCAACCTCTACGTTCTTGTTCCCCCCATGATGAACCCAATTATCTACGGAGTAAAGACCAAACAGATTTGTGATCGAAAGGCCCTTGTCTTTTCTTCGAAAAGAAAATGTTGCTGAGGATTCTGACTCTTGTGGGTTTTTTTTATTTTATTTTAATGTTTTTTTATTATATTATGTTAGTCACCATACAGTACATCCCCGGTTTCTGATGTAAAGTTCGATGACTCATTAATTGCTTATAACACCCAGTGCACCATGCAATACGTGCCCTCCTTACTACCCATCACCAGCCTATCCCATTCCCCCACCCACCTCCCCTCTGAAGCCCTCAGTTTGTTTCTCAGAGTCCATAGTCTCTCATGCTTCATTCCCCCTTCTGATTACCTCCCCTTTCCTTATCCCTTTCTTCCCCTACCGATCATCCTAGTTCTTATGTTCCATAGATGAGAGAAATCATATGATAATTGTCTTTCTCTGCTTGACTTATTTCACTTAGCATTATCTCCTCCAGTGCCGTCCATGTTGCAGCAAATGTTGAGAACTTGTTCTTTCTGTTGGCTGAGTAATATTCCATTGTTTATATGGACCACAACTTCTTAATCCATTCATCTGTTGAAGGACATCTCGGTTCTTTCCACGATTTGGCTATTGTGGACAATGCTGCTATGAACATTGGGGTGCATATGGCCCTTCTCTTCACTACGTCTGTATCTTTGGGGTAAATACCCAGTAGTGCAATGGCTGGGTCATAGGGTAGCTCAATTTTTAACTTTTTAAGCGACCTCCACACTGTCTTCCAGAGGCTGTACCAACTTGCATTCCCACCAACAATGTAGGAGGGATCCCCTTTCTCCACATCCTCTCCAACAATTGTTGTTTCTTGCCTTGTCAATTTTTGCCATTCTAACTGGCATAAGGTGGTATCTCAGTGTGGTATTGATTTGAATTTCCNAGTGTGGTTTTGATTTGAATTTCCCTGATGGCTAATGATTTTGAACATTTTTTCATGTGTCTGTTAGCCATTTGTATGTCATCATTGGAAAAGTGTCTGTTCATATCTTCTGCCCATTTTATGATTTGTTTATTTGTTTCTCCATCTGACTCTTGTGGGTTTTTAGAGGGAGGAGAAAGGGTCCTATTAAAAAGGGGACAGATAAGTTGTCATTTAGGATAGACTCTACTTGCTGTGAAATTAGTCTTTTTTCATTCAATCGAGATAATCCAAATTGTATGTGTCCCTTTTTATAAAAATAAATATGTTCTTGAAAACCCATGTATTTATAGGCAAAAAGCTACTATTTTAAATGTCTATAGGGTTCTTCAGTATTTAATAACAACATATTTCTCTTTCTAGCAAACAAAAATAAGATTTATAGAATACTTCTCCATCTACTATTTAGAAATTTAAGATCTCTCTGTGTCCTCCCCAGTGGCTGTATTGAATACAGATTAGAGCTCACACCAAAATTGTGTATACATAAGGGAAGTGTGGGGGTTCTGCCTTCTAACTCACTGCATTCACAGAAGACCACCTTCACAATCTTGAATGCAAAGGGGAATATTTGATGATAGTAGATAGCATGATTGCAGAAATGAAATGATATTTACTGCTGTATGTAATTTTGGAGGGGAAAAAAAGGCAAGACAATTAGCTATTTGGAAACACAAAGTTTTCGGATGTTGTGTGTCCTGTGCCAGACTCCTGACTTGTGCTTGAACAACCCTCTTTTAGACTTCTTAACATCTACCTCACAGCGTTGGGGTATGAGGACCCAAAGGGACATTGGAGGCAAGAGCACTTTAGAAATTATAAAATGCTATACAATTGTGTTGTATCATTGTCGTTCATTTCATTATAATCCCTGGTATGAGCTTTCACCCTCCTTATGGTCAAAGGTTAAGAGCAAAACAAAGCAAAAACCCCGTCCTTTGTCTACAGCAAAGTCCTTCCATCTCCTGCCTCCTTTCTTTTCCCACCAGGGTTAGTCTAGCTTCCCGCGGGTGTCCTCCCACAGCTTTTCCCTATCAGGCATGTACCACCCCCTCGGGATGGGGGATAACCATAGATAGTCTTCCGATGCTCAGTCTGCACAGCCCCTGTTCCAGGCAGTGTGGGCTGGGATTGTGCTTCCTTCAGAAGCCCCTACAGGAATTTTCAAGGAAATTCTACCTTGCTCCATAACCACAGAACTTTCTTTTCAGCTGTCTGCTCAGACTCCTGGCATATTTGGGGTATAGGGAAAATATTTTTGTGTTTTCCCTGAGTTGGGTTTTCTGAATAACTTTTACCAAAATCTTTGCATCCCGGGCTAAGAGCAAGTCTTGGGGAGTTAATTTACAATGATAGGGAGATAACTAAAGACAGTGAGAAACCTCCAGAGAGATTCATCTAATTCCAGAAGGACAAAGACATGGCTGGCTTTATTGCTGAAGACATGTGTCTCATCTTTTCCCTGGAGAGATTTATTTCTCATCAGACTCCAAAGAAACTTTCCCCAAAGGACGGGGGAATCAGGGGGAGGAAAAATAGTCTCTGGCTTCTGCAAGCAGGGAAAACACATTTTTCTTAGCTCTTTGATTTTGCACGGACAGGACATTTGATCTAGCCTTCATTGTATAGCCTTAGTGGTAAGAATCAGGTATGGAAACCACACAGTTGGCGTTTGCTTTTTTTTTTTTTTTTTAGATTTTATTTATTTATTTGACAGAGATAGAGACAGCCAGTGAGAGAGAGAACACAAGCAGGGGGAGTGGGAGAGGAAGAAGCAGGCTCACAGCAGAGGAGCCTGATGTGGGGCTCGATCCCATAACGCTGGGATCACTCCCTGAGCCGAAGGCAGACGCTTAACCGCTGTGCCACCCAGGCGCCCCTGGCGTTTGCTTTTTAAGGGAATGATGATAATCTATTCCTGACCCAGAACACTTTGTGTGTACATTCAGGACAAAATTGATAGCATGAGTATTTAAAAGGGCAGGTTTGGTTTAGCTCAGAAAAGATGTGAAGGAGTGAGATCTCTGTGCTGGAGAAATCTGCCTTTGTGGGAGCGAGGACAGCAAGTAAGAACAAATGCTTTGAAATCAGACAGATTAATTAGCTTTATGTCCATCATATATTACCTTTATGATATGGAACAGATTATTTAACTTTTTGATTAAGGTAAGACTCACATAACATAAAAATTTACCCTCTTAGCCATTTCACAGTGTTCAATTTAATGGCTTTTAGTACCTTTACAATGTTGTGCAATCATCCCCACTGTCTAATTCCAGAACATTTTCATCACCCCACACGGACAGCACATCCTCACCAAGCAATCACATTTTATTTCCCCTTCCCCCGGCTACCTAGCCACTACTGATTGACTTTCTGTCTCTGTGGATTTGACTATTCTGGACTTTGGACATAAACGGAATCATACAATGTATCAGCCTTCTGTGTCTGGCTTCTTTCACTTGGCATAGTGTTTTCAAGGTTCCTCCATGTGATATTCTGTATGAGAACTTCAGTCCTTCAAATGGCTGAAAAAGACTCCATTGTTTAGACTGAACATATTTGTTTTGTCCATTCATCAATTGATATGCATTTAATATGAGTTGTTTTTATTTGGGGGGCTATTACAAATAATGCTACTATAACATTTATTTACAAGTTTTGGTGTAAACGTCTATTTTCAATTTTTTTTGTATATACCTGGGAGGAGGACTGAGTCATTTGATAATGCTAGATTTAACCTTTTGAGGAAGGGCCAATCTGTATTCTATGAAGGCTGCACCATTTCATAACTCTACTAGCAAAGCATCAGGGTTCAATCTCTTCACATCCTCATCCACACTTATTATTTCCCATTTTTAAAAAAAAAATACAGTTATCCTGGTGGGTGTGAACTAAAGCAATAAAAGGGGTTTGAACAAATATTTGCTTCCATTCCCTTTCCTACCCAAGTGCAAGCTAAGTTTCAAATTCCAGAGGAAACAGCATTTGTGAAAGTCCAGAAGGAAAGTCTGAAAAAGCGTAAGGTGTACAGGGTGATTGAGTGTAAAGGGCATGTGAGCCAAAGTGAAAGGAAGGGGAGAAGTGGGTCAGCGGACACCAAGCAACGACTTTAGCACCAACTGTGCTATAAAAGGTTTTGAAGATACGTTAGGGCATTTGAGTTTTCTTCCAAGCAAAATGGGTAATTTGAATGATTTTTAAGTAGAGGATTGACAAAATTAATTGGTGTTTAGTAAAGACCGCTCTAGTTTCTGAGTAAAAAATGGATGCAAGACAGAAAAAATTGGAGTGTGCAAATTCCAAATGAAGCTGCTGAATAGATACAGGACACGCACACACACGCACGCACACACACACACACATGCACACGCACGCACACACACGCACACACGCGCGCACGCACACACACGCACAGAGAGAGAGAGAGGGGGGGCCATATTTTAATATGACACGTGAATGAATTTAAAGGATATTCAGAGGACATAATTGATAATAAATGAATTTGAGTTCATGTTGATTATGGAGTTTCAGTGGGACAGCCAGGAGGCACTGCCAAATACGGAGTCAGCTATGTGGGACAGAGGAAGAATTAGGAGTAGAGCTTTCGATGTGGGAATTTTCAGCATGTGGTTGGTTATTGACTTTATGAGCTTAATGGATGCTAAACAAGCCTATGAATAAAGTACTATTTTTTCTTTTCCTTCTTTTTTAAAATTTATGTAAGGAGGACATTGAAACAGGATAAAAGGACCAAAGGAAGAGTAAGCATTTTTTGCATTCAAGTTTTTGATTGTAGAAAATTAGGATTCTTCCATCTGATGTCTGTCATTTTCTAGGGACTTGAAAAATCCTTACTTCTCTTCCTCTAATTCTACCAGTGATTTTCTCCAACAGAATTAAGGTCTTGAGATTCATAGGAATTGAGTCCATTATTGGAGGGCTTCCTACTACTGATTTACTTAGGAAATTCTATTAAATCAACATGATTACTTAACTTCCCACAATTTTTCTCTCCATGTTCTCAGCCCAGGGTCACTGCATCCCTTTAGGAAAGAAAAGGAGGGTGACCTTGTCCCTGATCTGCTTGGTTTTTACACCGTAAATGATGGGATTGAGTGCAGGAGGGATTGCCACATAAAGGTTGGCAAACATGATGTGAAAGGTGAGAGATATATTGTGGCCGAAGCGATGAGTGAGGGCAGAGAACATGGCTGGTGTGTAGAATATGAGAATGACACTGACATGGGAACCACAGGTGCTGATGGCTTTCTGTAGGGCATCTCTGGATGGAAGGTGGAAAACAGCATGAAGGATGAGAGAGTAGGAAATACCAATGAGGATCAGGTCTGAGATAATAGTCATTACGGGCACAGCAAAACCGTACCAGATGTTGACGGAGATGTCCGCACAGGCGAGCCGGGCAACACCTATATGTTCACAGTATGTGTGCGGGATGATGCGTGTCCTGCAGAAGGGCAAACGTTTCACCAGGAAAACAACAGGCAGAATGACACTAAAGCTCCGACCAACAATGCCCACCATGATCTTGACAATTGTCCTAGGTGTCAAAACGCTTGTGTATCTCAGAGGAGAACAAATGGCCATGTAACGATCAAATGCCATGCCCAACAAAATGGCTGAGTCCAGAAAAAAGCTGAAGTGAAGAAAGAACAACTGGGTAAGGCAGCCAGGAAAAGTGATTTTCTGAGCTTTCAACCAGAATATGCCAAGTGTTTTGGGCACACATGTGGTACATAATATGAGGTCTGCAGAGGCCAACATGGAGAGAAAGAAGAACATGGGTTCATGGAGACTGTGGTCCATAGTGATGAGGTAAAGAAGGATCCCATTACCTACAAGGGCCACCAGGTAGATAGTGAAGAAAGGAATCCCAATCCAGATGTGGAACTGCTCCAGCCCTGGGATTCCCACCAACATGAAGGAGCTTGGATTGACACTTGTCAAATTCAATGTAGCCATCATGGTAATTGTAATTCCTTGAGGACAAAATACAGTATTTTATTTCTGGAAGTGACTGGCCATGAATTCCCTTTAAGTCTTTTCCAGAACTAAGATCCCTTTGTTCCCATAGCATAACAAACACTAGGGCAAACACAACCTACCTTTTGTCCCAATTTCTACAGCACATAGCAAAGGCTGCCAAGAGACATCAATTAAACCAATAATTCCCTATCTATAGACATTACCATAACAGTATTGCTGCTATACTGGGACCATGTCTTACCAGATCCATGACCTGGGATCATTGCTGGGCATGTGTTGTCAGCTAACGTTCCAAGATTATCTTGCCCTCACCAAGTAATTCAGTCTAAGATTTCTCAAAGATATAAATATCGAATATCCTACCTGGCACGAGTCTCAGTAATATCTTCACTGAGGTCTCCATTCAAAGAAATAACAGGGGCCGGGTGTGAATGAGAAACTCTGCATTCTTCATGGCCAATGCATCATTGGGACTCTGATGAGCCAATCTACTACTGCCTATTCACTCCACTTCCTTAATATATGGAAGAAAATCTCCATCTAAATATTCTTCTGTTAACTAATCAACAACTCTCCAAAACTCATGATTTCTTCCACCTGCCCATTCCTGACCAGCCACCTCACTTTGTCATCACATCACTCTCCGACCACTGGAGCGTGGTGATCGGAGGGTGGACTGAGGCTCCTCCTCCTTCAGTCCCTGTATCTCACCGGCCAGCTCTTCTGATCCCCTTTGAGATCCTTGCCTGATCGGCCTCCGCCACTCTTCTGCTTCCTCACCTACTCAGGCCATTAATCACTAATTGGAGCCATACATAGGAATCCCAGCTCTTCCAATATCGTAGGAGTCCTTTTCTTTATCTCATGCTGCCAGACTGCTCTCTTAAAAATATGAAATTATTAAGACTTTTGCAACCTTGTTTAAAAGCTTGTCATTGCCCCGATTACACCTACAGAATATATTTTATGTTGTTTGGCAGTCAGTAGTTTCCTTATAATTTTATTTCTTTTTTTTCCATAATAATATTTTTTTTAAAGATTTTATTTATTATTTTTTGACAGAGATAGAGACAGCCAGCGAGAGAGGGACACAAGCAGGGGGAGTGGGAGAGGAAGAAGCAGGCTCATAGCAGAGGAGCCTGATCTGGGGCTCGATCCCATAACGCCGGGATCACGCCCTGAGCCGAAGGCAGACGCTTAACCGCTGTGCCACCCAGGCGCCCCTCCATAATAATATTTTTATTATATTATGTTATTTACCATACAGTATATCCCTGGGGGTTTTTTTGTTGGTTTTTTTTTTAAGTTTTTTTATTATGTTAGTCACCATACAGGNCCCCTCCATAATAATATTTTTATTATATTATGTTATTTACCATACAGTATATCCCTGGGGGTTTTTTTGTTGTTTTTTTTTAAGTTTTTTTATTATGTTAGTCACCATACAGTACACCCCTGGTTTTTGATGTAAAGTTTGATGATTCATTAGTTGCGTATAACACCCAGTGCACCATGCAATACGTGCCCTCCTTACTACCC